>NC_089724.1:1737500-2007500 GCF_035083965.1 Branchiostoma lanceolatum | reverse complement strand
TCTTTCTACCTTAAACAAGATTTATAAGCAAAAAAACTACCTTTCAAACATTAAGAGCCTCGACGTACGTAGAGCAATCACAAACTCAGAATTGGCTGTCATAAATTAAGTATAGAAACGGGGAGATTTCAAAACTCCCTATAGACCAGAGGGTTTGTCCATTTTGTCCAGAGGTAGTTGAAGACGAATATCACTTTTTGATTGTATGTCCCAAATATTTTGATTTACGTAATTCACTATACTCAGTGCTATCGTTGGACTTACCAGGATTTATCTCAATGGACTTAAATAGCAAATTTAAGTACATAATGACATGTGACAACCCATGTGCATGGTATACATTGGGAAATATATCAAAGAATGTCTAGACGTAAGAAACTCCTCCAGTAATTGTAAAATCCCATTGTCATCCCATACTACTACACCATATTATATAAGATAGACTAGTACATCATATTGTATAAGATAGACGGATTAGCCTAGTAGAATGTTATCTATGTACCAGTGACTGCCATACTTTGTACCTTGTACAATTGTTGTGCAATAAATTTATTATTTAAAAGTGCTCCTTATGAATATCAAAATGTGTTTTAGTTTGATTCATGCCGCTCCTTTGATTTGGCTGAATATGATACTAGACATTCTAGCCATAGAGTGACACTACTAACCATATTTCGCTGTCTTTGAATTGCTTTTATCTGTTCTTGTAAGATCTGACAGCCTCATCTACTGAGCAAGAACAAAAGCAACATCAAAGACACTCATGTCTGACATCAAAGTGCTCGTGGAAGCCTCCAGGAGACTAAAACATGGAGCTCCAAAGACTGAAGAAGATCTAATTTTCCAACATGACATGTACAGGAAAAAAAATTAATTTTTGAAATGAATCAAATGTCAAACAAGTCAAATGTAACCAAATCAAATTCAGAATGTCACATCTTACAGATCTATGTAAATTGCAAATTAGAATATGTTCTATATACACATGTAGATTTGCAGGAAGGTACTATTCCCTTTTGTCATCGTAGCAAAATTTCATTAATTTTGCTCTGAGACTCTTTCTATTTCAAAAGAAACCTACTTTTACTTTTGGGGTAAATTAGCCAATGATAAATGGTATTGTGACAATTTATGAAGTCAGAAACAAATTGGTGTTTTAGAATACAATGATTTCATTTGGGTACTAAGACATGATCTTTTTGCTCATTT
Source organism: Branchiostoma lanceolatum (assembly GCF_035083965.1). NCBI lineage: Eukaryota > Metazoa > Chordata > Leptocardii > Amphioxiformes > Branchiostomatidae > Branchiostoma > Branchiostoma lanceolatum. The sequence goes on along the minus strand of NC_089724.1, from coordinate 2,006,291 downwards.
TTATGTTTTTTTTCATAAAATCATACTTCAATTTCGAAAACAAATGGCAGCATGTTTTGTATTCTTCTATCATTAATATATTTATGCACAAACTCCTTTCAAACCCTGACAATGAGCGGGGGTAAACATGCTCTCTGTAGTCATTCCTGTTTCCATGCCCTTCTTACATAAGCATCTAAGGCCACACCATTTCTTGGTTAACATTTTTTTTTCTCGATTTTAGCAAAAGAAAATCATGAAAACAGAAGGCTGGGGTGAAAACTTGCACCTGACCCTGTTCACTCCCTGAAATTGTGTGCACCAAAGTACAGCCTTTCCTCTGGGATTCTGTTTTCATGTTGATTTTCCAATCTAGCATTTTTTTAAAAATTGTGTTAACCAAGAAATAAAAATGGTGTGGCCTAAGACTTGATTTATGTAAGTATGCACGATCACTGAACCACAAGTGAGGACCTATGAGTACAGCACATTTAAGAGTACCTGGCTGAATCAGCATTATTTGATGCTGACTAGATTGGCTTCACTTAAAATCACTGCAAACCGAATGTTACTGGCAAAGAGAACAAGATTCAAAATATGTATCTTCCAGTCCCAGTGATGATATCCAGCTGACTTGAGATGAGCTCATCACATATTACAAGTTGTGACACTGTGTATGACAGTGTCTGAAGATGATAGACAGTCCTCGAAACGTCGGCTCTAACTTGTAAAATACTTAGTTGTGAATGAAAGAATCTTGCTTTTAATGATTCAGCCATTCACCAACCTGATGAAATTATTCACAGACTGTGCATATATTGTAAAGTCCAAGAAACCCATCATCCTAAAATAACAAAAACTTGAAGTCTAACTTAAATTTTCATGCCTACACTCATGATCATGTCCTCCAGTCACCCCTAATCCGGAGAACAAGACAAGACTGCAGAACAAGTCTCTGATGATTCATGCGCACACTTATCCTCCAACGACGCCTACCCTGGGGAACATTAAGACCTTGAGACAAGACTTCAACAGCCCAAAACATGTCTCGTATGATTCTTCATGCGCACACTTATCCTCCAACGACGCCTACACCAGGGAACATTAAGACCTTGAGACAAGACTTCAACAGCCCAAAACATGTCTCGTATGACTCTTCATGCGCACACATATCCTCCAACGACGCCTACACCAGGGAACATTAAGACCTTGAGTTCAACAGCCCAAAACAAGTCTCGTATGATTCTTCATGCGCACACTTATCCTCCAACGACGCCTACACCAGGGAACATTAAGACCTTGAGACAAGACTTCAACAGCCCAAAACAAGTCTCATATGATTCTTCATGCGCACACTTATCCTCCAACGACGCCTACCCTGGGGAACATTAACACCTTGAGACAAGACTTCAACAGCTCAGAACAAGTCTTGGGTGATTCTTCATGCTTGTCCTCTGATGACCCCTACTCCGGAGTAATGTTAACACCTTGGGACATCTATAGTAAGTGATTACTGAACCTGGCAGTGTGCAGCCAAACTGAGTACGCCTGATTAGAACTGCAATTCATATGCTGGCTGGACTCACTCTTCATTCAAAACTAATAAATCACAAACCTAAACTGTGTTGCTGTTACTGTAACAGCAAATTTTACCATGTAGGAAAGATAATCGCGATCGGGAGCTCAACACTTACGAAAAATGATTGAAAAATTACATGCTTTGAAATTCTTGTTTGACCAAAGAGCATGACAAAGTCAGTGTTAAGAATACTGTTACTATTAGTATATTAGGCTACCTTGAAACACAGATTTCTCTAAATCAAATTTTGCCATTAAATCTTGAGTACATGTAAGACTGAAAGTGAAAATTTCTCCCATTCACTTACCGACTGCTGCCAACCCCTGCCTACCCCTGCGTCAGGGAACCCCGCAACATTATAATCTAATACTGGATACTACTACTACTACTTCACTGTGCAAGGAATTACAGATTCTGAGGGGAAATCACCCTAGTGAATTGAAATGATGAAATTAAAAGACTTTTTTCTCGACTGGATAAAGAAATAGTCCCAATTCAGTTTTCATTTTTCCAGAGAATGTATCACACACTCATTTTCTAGAGCCCAAAAGCTTCTCTCTATAATACTATTAGAATTTTACCCATTATTGTATATCCCTACCCTAAATGCCATGTGTTATGTTATATGGCCTCAGATTCACAACATGTATCAATTACTTTTAACAACAACCGACTGACAGTAATGTATGCAATGATAATCCCCAGATTTCAGTTTAAAAACAGCCAGGTTAAAACCTGAAATCTAGAAAGCGGAACAATCCCTCAATAGCATATGCCATCCGTCATAGAAACCAAATCCCACTTGGAGCAGGAAAATCCCTGTAAGAATCATAGCTAAAACAGACCTGAAGCTGCATGTGAACCTACTGCAGTGAACAGTATAACTGCTACGGTTACCTTTATGGTTAACATTTTTTTTCTCGATTTTTTTTAGCAAAAGAAAATCATGAAAACAGAAGGCTGTGGTGAAAACTTGCACCTGACCCTGTTCACTCCCTGATACTGTGTGCACCAAAGTACAGACTTTCCTCTGGTATTCTGTTTTCATGTTGATTTTCCAATCTAGCATTTTTTTGAAAATTGTGTTAACCAAGAAATAAAAATGGTGTGGCCTAAGACTTGATTTATGTAACTATGCACGATCACTGAACCACAAGTGAGGACCTGTGAGTACAGCACATTTAAAAGTACCTGACTGAATCAGCATTGTTTGATGCTGACTAGATTGTTAAAAGTTAAAATCCTCCCACACCATAATTGATGTATAGGGCGGTGCCCATCTCCGTTTCATAGCCCTGGGGCCACACTGTGGTGCAATCACTGCAGCAGGGGGCTAGTCCACTGGCAGTGTAGTGTGTTTAACTTCCATACTGTTTCATAAGTATGTACCATTTTTATAAAGTCTTTGGTATGACTTAATGCGCCTCTTGTCCAGAGGTGCCCTACGTGGGGCTTGAACCCCAGACCTTCTGGTCCAAGTAATTTGAACCAGATGTGGCAGAGTAGCAAAGGCGCAGACCACTACACCACAGGGACACCCTGACTAGATTGGCTTCACTTAAAATCACTGCAAACCGAATGTTACTGGCAAAGAGAACAAGATACAAAATATGCATCTTCCAGTCCCAGTGATGATATCCAGCTGACTTGAGATGAGCTCATCACATATTACAAGTTGTGACACTGTATATGACAGTGTCTGAAGATGATAGACAGTCCTCGAAACGTCGGCTCTAACTTGTAAAATACTTAGTTGTGAATGAAAGAATCTTGCTTTTAATGATTCAGCCATTCACCAACCTGATGAAATTATTCACAGACTGTGCATATATTGTAAAGTCCAAGAAACCCATCATCCTAAAATAACAAAAACTTGAAGTCTAACTTAAATTTTCATGCCTACACTCATGATCATGTCCTCCAGTCACCCCTAATCCGGAGAACAAGACAAGACTGCAGAACAAGTCTCTGATGATTCATGCGCACACTTATCCTCCAACGACGCCTACCCTGGGGAACATTAAGACCTTGAGACAAGACTTCAACAGCCCAAAACATGTCTCGTATGATTCTTCATGCGCACACTTATCCTCCAACGACGCCTACACCAGGGAACATTAAGACCTTGAGACAAGACTTCAACAGCCCAAAACATGTCTCGTATGACTCTTCATGCGCACACATATCCTCCAACGACGCCTACACCAGGGAACATTAAGACCTTGAGTTCAACAGCCCAAAACAAGTCTCGTATGATTCTTCATGCGCACACTTATCCTCCAACGACGCCTACACCAGGGAACATTAAGACCTTGAGACAAGACTTCAACAGCCCAAAACAAGTCTCATATGATTCTTCATGCGCACACTTATCCTCCAACGACGCCTACCCTGGGGAACATTAACACCTTGAGACAAGACTTCAACAGCTCAGAACAAGTCTTGGGTGATTCTTCATGCTTGTCCTCTGATGACCCCTACTCCGGAGTAATGTTAACACCTTGGGACATCTATAGTAAGTGATTACTGAACCTGGCAGTGTGCAGCCAAACTGAGTACGCCTGATTAGAACTGCAATTCATATGCTGGCTGGACTCACTCTTCATTCAAAACTAATAAATCACAAACCTAAACTGTGTTGCTGTTACTGTAACAGCAAATTTTACCATGTAGGAAAGATAATCGCGATCGGGAGCTCAACACTTACGAAAAATGATTGAAAAATTACATGCTTTGAAATTCTTGTTTGACCAAAGAGCATGACAAAGTCAGTGTTAAGAATACTGTTACTATTAGTATATTAGGCTACCTTGAAACACAGATTTCTCTAAATCAAATTTTGCCATTAAATCTTGAGTACATGTAAGACTGAAAGTGAAAATTTCTCCCATTCACTTACCGACTGCTGCCAACCCCTGCCTACCCCTGCGTCAGGGAACCCCGCAACATTATAATCTAATACTGGATACTACTACTACTACTTCACTGTGCAAGGAATTACAGATTCTGAGGGGAAATCACCCTAGTGAATTGAAATGATGAAATTAAAAGACTTTTTTCTCGACTGGATAAAGAAATAGTCCCAATTCAGTTTTCATTTTTCCAGAGAATGTATCACACACTCATTTTCTAGAGCCCAAAAGCTTCTCTCTATAATACTATTAGAATTTTACCCATTATTGTATATCCCTACCCTAAATGCCATGTGTTATGTTATATGGCCTCAGATTCACAACATGTATCAATTACTTTTAACAACAACCGACTGACAGTAATGTATGCAATGATAATCCCCAGATTTCAGTTTAAAAACAGCCAGGTTAAAACCTGAAATCTAGAAAGCGGAACAATCCCTCAATAGCATATGCCATCCGTCATAGAAACCAAATCCCACTTGGAGCAGGAAAATCCCTGTAAGAATCATAGCTAAAACAGACCTGAAGCTGCATGTGAACCTACTGCAGTGAACAGTATAACTGCTACGGTTACCTTTATGGTTAACATTTTTTTTCTCGATTTTTTTTAGCAAAAGAAAATCATGAAAACAGAAGGCTGTGGTGAAAACTTGCACCTGACCCTGTTCACTCCCTGATACTGTGTGCACCAAAGTACAGACTTTCCTCTGGTATTCTGTTTTCATGTTGATTTTCCAATCTAGCATTTTTTTGAAAATTGTGTTAACCAAGAAATAAAAATGGTGTGGCCTAAGACTTGATTTATGTAACTATGCACGATCACTGAACCACAAGTGAGGACCTGTGAGTACAGCACATTTAAAAGTACCTGACTGAATCAGCATTGTTTGATGCTGACTAGATTGTTAAAAGTTAAAATCCTCCCACACCATAATTGATGTATAGGGCGGTGCCCATCTCCGTTTCATAGCCCTGGGGCCACACTGTGGTGCAATCACTGCAGCAGGGGGCTAGTCCACTGGCAGTGTAGTGTGTTTAACTTCCATACTGTTTCATAAGTATGTACCATTTTTATAAAGTCTTTGGTATGACTTAATGCGCCTCTTGTCCAGAGGTGCCCTACGTGGGGCTTGAACCCCAGACCTTCTGGTCCAAGTAATTTGAACCAGATGTGGCAGAGTAGCAAAGGCGCAGACCACTACACCACAGGGACACCCTGACTAGATTGGCTTCACTTAAAATCACTGCAAACCGAATGTTACTGGCAAAGAGAACAAGATACAAAATATGCATCTTCCAGTCCCAGTGATGATATCCAGCTGACTTGAGATGAGCTCATCACATATTACAAGTTGTGACACTGTGTATGACAGTGTCTGAAGATGATAGACAGTCCTCGAAACGTCGGCTCTAACTTGTAAAATACTTAGTTGTGAATGAAAGAATCTTGCTTTTAATGATTCAGTCATTCGCCAACCTGATGAAATTATTCACAGACTGTGCATATGCATTGTTAAGTCCACGAAACCCATCATTCTGTAATAACAAAAACTTGAAGTCTTCTAACTTAAAATTTCATGCCTACACTCATGATCATGTCCTCCAGTCACCCCTAATCCAGAGGAACATCACAAGACTGCAGAACAAGTCTCCGATGACTCATGCGCACACTTATCCTCCAATGACGCCTACACCAGGGAACATTAAGACCTTGAGACAAGACTTCAACAGCCCAAAACATGTCTCGTATGACTCTTCATGCGCACACATATCCTCCAACGACGCCTACCCTGGGGAACATTAAGACCTTGAGACAAGACTTCAACAGCCCAAAACATGTCTCGTATGACTCTTCATGCGCACACATATCCTCCAACGACGCCTACCCCCGGGGAACATTAAGACCTTGAGACAAGACTTCAACAGCCCAAAACAAGTCTCGTATGATTCTTCATGCGCACACATATCCTCCAACGACGCCTACCCCCGGGGAACATTAAGACCTTGAGACAAGACTTCAACAGCCCAAAACATGTCTCGTATGACTCTTCATGCGCACACATATCCTCCAACGACGCCTACCCCCGGGGAACATTAAGACCTTGAGACAAGACTTCAACAGCCCAAAACATGTCTCGTATGATTCTTCATGCGCACACTTATCCTCCAACGACGCCTACCCCCGGGGAACATTAAGACCTTGAGACAAGACTTCAACAGCCCAAAACATGTCTCGTATGATTCTTCATGCGCACACATATCCTCCAACGACGCCTACCCCCGGGGAACATTAAGACCTTGAGACAAGACTTCAACAGCCCAAAACATGTCTCGTATGATTCTTCATGCGCACACATATCCTCCAACGACGCCTACCCCCGGGGAACATTAAGACCTTGAGACAAGACTTCAACAGCCCAAAACATGTCTCGTATGATTCTTCATGCGCACACATATCCTCCAACGACGCCTACCCCCGGGGAACATTAAGACCTTGAGACAAGACTTCAACAGCCCAAAACATGTCTCGTATGATTCTTCATGCGCACACTTATCCTCCAACGACGCCTACCCCCGGGGAACATTAAGACCTTGAGACAAGACTTCAACAGCCCAAAACATGTCTCGTATGATTCTTCATGCGCACACATATCCTCCAACGACGCCTACCCCCGGGGAACATTAAGACCTTGAGACAAGACTTCAACAGCCCAAAACATGTCTCGTATGATTCTTCATGCGCACACTTATCCTCCAACGACGCCTACCCCCGGGGAACATTAAGACCTTGAGACAAGACTTCAACAGCCCAAAACATGTCTCGTATGACTCTTCATGCGCACACATATCCTCCAACGACGCCTACCCCCGGGGAACATTAAGACCTTGAGACAAGACTTCAACAGCCCAAAACATGTCTCGTATGATTCTTCATGCGCACACATATCCTCCAACGACGCCTACCCCCGGGGAACATTAAGACCTTGAGACAAGACTTCAACAGCCCAAAACAAGTCTTGTATAATTCTTCACGCACACATATCCTCCAACGACGCCTACCCTGGGGAACATTAAGACCTTGAGACAAGACTTCAACAGCCCAAAACAAGTCTTGTATAATTCTTCATGCGCACAAATATCCTCCAATGATGCCTACCCCCGGGGAACATTAAGACCTTGAGACAAGACTTCAACAGCCCAAAACATGTCTCGTATGATTCTTCATGCGCACACATATCCTCCAATGATGCCTACCCTGGGGAACATTAAGACCTTGAGACAAGACTTCAACAGCCCAAAACAAGTCTTGTATAATTCTTCATGCGCACACATATCCTCCAACGACGCCTACCCTGGGGAACATTAAGACCTTGAGACAAGACTTCAACATCTCAAAACAAGTCTTGGACGATTCTTCATACTTGTCCTCCTGTGACCCCTACTCCAGAGTAACGTTAACACCTTGGGACATCTATAGTAAGTGATTACTGAACCTGGCAGTGTGCAGCCAAACTGAGTACGCCTGATTAGAACTGCAATTCATACGCTGGCTGGACTAGTGTTCATTCAAAACCAATAAATCACAAACCTAAACTGTGTTGCTGTTACTGTAACAGCAAATTTTACCATGTAGGATTTGTCTTAGAAAGATCATTGGAGGCCCAACGCTTATGAAAAATGATAGAAAAGTGACATGCGCTTTCTTGTTTGACCAAAGAGCATAACAAAGTCAGTGTTAAGAATATAGTTAGAAGTACATAAGGCTATCTTGAAACACAGATTTCTCTAAATTAATCAAAAATCTTGAGTAAGACTGAAAGTGAAAATTTCTCCCTTTCACCATGCAAGGAATTACAGAGGGGAAATCACCCTAGACTGAATTGAAATGATGAAATTAAAAGACTTTTTTACTGGACTGGATAAAGAAATAGTCCCAATTCAGTTTTCATTTTTCCAGAGAATGTATCACACACTCATTTGCTAGAGCCCAAAAGCTTCTCCCTATATACTATTAGATTTTTACCCATTATTGCCATGTATATTCCTACCCCAAATGCCATGTGTTATGTTATAAATTGGCCTCAGATTCACAACATGTATCAATTACTTTTAACAACAACCGACTGACAGTAATGTATGCAATGATAATCCCCAGATTTCAGTTTAAAAACAGCCAGGTTAAAACCTGAAATCCAGAAAGCGGAACAATCCCTCAATAGCATATATGCCATCCGTCATAGAAACCAAATCCCACTTGGAGCAGGAAAATCCCTGTAAGAATCATAGCTAAAGCAGCCCTGAAGCTGCATGTGAACCTACTGCAGTGAACAGTATAACTGCTACGGTTACCTTTATGGTGAAAAAAACGATCACACTTTCAAGTCGATTACCACTGTTTTAAAATCTCAATTTGGAGCTGGGAAATCCCAGAACAAATCACATATAGTTTTCCAGATCTCTGTCTAAAGGTAAAACAGCCCTAAAACAAAGTAGAAGCCAGTACTAATGAGCGTTCTACATGTATAGCAACATTTCTGATGTTATGACAAAATGTATATGTTGGAAAATAATCACACAGTGTCTAAATACACTGTATCATTTTTATCCAATCTCAGTCGGTAGTAGGATACTCGGTCCCGAAAATTTTGCCCATATATTAGGAGCAAGCATTAAGCGGCCTGTCCAAGGCGACCGCCAAGAATTGGGACCGCACAGAGCACAATCCCTGACCATGACGGCCGTTTTCTAGCGTGTGATGACATTGGATTTTGCTGTCTATGACAGGAGTATTTTTAAGACCTCCTGCCCAACGCGACCACTTTTCCTCGGTCCCCCGGGTGGTCGCCTTGGGTAGGTTTGACTGTAGTTTCATTAAGAATCTTATAGGAGATCTCTCTAAAACAACCCTGCAGCAACAACCGTACTGAGTGTATCATCATCATCATCATCATATCGGGCGGCTTGCCCAGACCAAGGTTGCTCTCTCCCTCCAGGCGTCACGGTCTGCCATTAGTTGGTCTAGATCTTCAGACCTCACCCCGACATCCCCAGCAAGTTGGTCTATGTAGGTCCGTCGGGGTCGCCCGACACAGGAGTGCCCATGAGTTGGTGCCCAGAGCAGGAGTTCACTTACAAGTTCTTCTTTGTTTCTGTAGCTATGTAGCAAACCGAACCCTTCCCTCTCGTATGGTTGATGATACTGAGTGTATATAGCACACTAAAGGCAACGTTTATGGTGGTCAAAGTTTGTTTGTTTGTTTGTTTCTGTTTCATTTAGCCAGGGTGGCCCAACTCAGTGCACTATACACTGCTTTGCAGTGGGGCCCTGGATAACACAATACAATCAGTACAAAACATAAGTCTAAAATACATAATTATACACCGATACATACAAAATTTACAGAGCCATAATCCATACTCATAGTCCATATTCCGTTCCTATCGTAAGGTGAGGTCAGAGGTCAGTTCATTTGTTTCAACATCCTCTTTTGAGGATGAGACACTATAAGTACATCACACTAGACTAAGTACATCACACTATAGACTATAAGTACAATCATGAATATCAGCCCTTAGGCTCAGGGTTGACTTCAGTATCCTGTCGTGACTACTTCAAGTTGGCAGTTGAAATTAGCTCCCTGGATTCTAACCAGCATTTAGTAACTCTGGCATTTCACATATTGATTTTCATTGCTTGTAGCAGAGAAAAATTGTTGTTCAATTTTGATCATCTTCAAACTCAACGCAGAGTTTTCATCTACGTGTAACACTCTGTAAAAATGGCTCTAATCACACCAGACTGCACCGGTGTGTGGGTGTGGGATTGCAGAGGAAATTGTTTCCAGACTCAGTCAAGGAAATATTCTGGCCCATAGATAACTGAATCGCTTGAGGCAGATTAGACATCTCTTACAACAAATATTATAACATACTATATAGAAACACTTAGCATCTAATCTATACAACTAGTTCAAAACTTCCAATCAAGAAATGCAAATAGTGAAATACCACAAAACAAGACAATGAATTGACATCACACTCAATATACATTCAAACACTTGTGGGCATAAAAATAAAATACACGCACTTACTCCAAACTGCAAATTACACCTTACGTTCTATTAACTACACGCAATACGATCCATTGAGATCACCTCGGATAGTGTAAACTGTCTACAAGCAAATTGCAAAGCATAAATCTATCCATAGCACCGTTATGCTGTAAACTAAACCAACCATGCATATTGCCTACAAGCCAATGCAAGGCCATCTTCCTCCAGACCAATCTTCAATTGTTGACAATATCAATCAGATATGACAAGAAACGTATACGTTAGTATAGGGCCTACACATTTGCCAACACAAATTACACTTTGCAGAATTTCTTAATTTTGAACATCTCCAAATTGCCCTGAAGCAGAACTGACGGAAATGATTGTAGTGTCATGATGGCACTGTCTGAGACCTACGTTTTAGTGGCTTGTATGGCACTGTCTGAGACCTATATGTAGATGTACCTTACGTTGGTGAGGCCACACCAATTTAATCTGTTGCTTCTCAGATTTTTTCAGAACAATTTGGAGTGACACGGCGAAAAAAATTTTTTTTTTGCAAATAGTCTGGGGTGAAGATAAGGGTTTACATAACATAAAGAATAAGAGGATTAATCAAGTTTCAGCTTTGTATGGCTCATTTTATGCAAATGCACCCCTTTCTTTGATCTGGTATTATAATTTCAGTAAAAAAAATCACCTTTTGCCATGTAATATTATGGATTGATATTGAGAAATAGTTTTGATAAATGAAAAATTATAACTTACGATCTGATGTGACCACACTTTTTAGGTATGTGCAGGTCTTTATGATATATTTTGGTGGCTAATGAGTTTTCCAACTGAACAGATAGTAAAATTGGGAGTTAAAATTTGTGAATCATGGAATAGTGACCCAATCATTTTTTTCCAACATGGGAAAAACAGGAGAGGCTATACCCAGAAGCAACAAATCAAATTGGCGTGGCCTAAACAAGAAGAGGAATACTGAGTGACTGATCAAGCCTAAGTGTACAGCCACTACACAAAACACTCTCATCCTATAGCTATTCCCAAACCACTCCTAAATAAAATATTACCCAGAACTGAAATTCTAGGGTGGATTTATTCTAATAATCTGTTCCTGAAACATATCTGCCCGAGACACATGAAGATCTACCTAGATGGTAAACAGGAAGAGGAAGTCTGTATAATATATAAGGCTAAAACAAGCTTAGCTTGTATTCAGAATTATGCTAAAAAAAAACACTGACATCTGTGCATCCTATTCCGAATCACTCTCACATGCAGAACTGAATTCAGACGGTGATGATTCCAACAAATCTGTACCCGAAACACAACTGTCTGTGACCCACATCTACCTACCTAGCAAACAAGACGAGGAAGCTTGAGGGACTGATCAAGCCTTGTGTTAAGTCAGCCTACACAAAACACTCTCATCCTATTCCCAACTTATCCTAAAAATATAGACACATTCATGTACATATACAGAACTGAGTTTCTATAGCTGAATTGATTCCGATGACCTGTACCTGAAACACAGCTGTCTGTGACCAAATAAAGGTACCCGGGACTAGCAGAGCCTGCAGGACTGATCAAGCCCTGTGTACAGTCACGCTGCAAAATACAGACTTGAATCTTATCACAGAGTCTTATCAAACAAACCTACATGGAAAATTGAATTTCGAGGTTGACAAATCCAAAAATCAGTATACCTGAAACACATCTATAACTGTGACCAACCTTCAATCGTAAACAAGAAGAGGAAGTATAACAGTCAGACACTACACAAAACACTCACATCCTATCAGTGACTCTTAACAATAATCTACATGCAGAACTGAATTTGGAGGGTGATGATTCCTATAACCTGGTACCGAAATAAAACTGTCTGTGACATACATGTACAGTCATGTAATTACACAAATCCACACGACAAGGGGCTAAATCCTTACCGACCTGTAACAGATCTAGACTGAGTCTCCAGTACAGACGCTAAACACAGCGTTCTCCCATACAGACCCTAAACACAGCGTTCTCTCGTACAGGTCCTGCACACTGCGTGCTTGTCTGTTATGAGGCTGATCCACATGCATCAACCCAGCTATAAGGCCGGCAGGGCTGTGGCAGGTTAAAGCCCTGTACCTCATCACAGGCCGTGGTGTGGGTTTTATTTTGTCACTCTTTAAACTGTAAGAGCTCCACGGGCCATTTCAGGTCAAATTTTATCACCTGTCGAAGAAGCCTCAGACTAGTATTTTTTTTCTTCATTTTCTCAAGGGAAATACACAGTGATAAAGAGCTCATTAATTACATGTAGTCTCGTTATGATTCCCCGCTTGACCATTGCAAATCAGGGCAATCCCCCTTAAGCTTGTGCCTCCTTTCTTTCTTATATCATTAGCCTGCAATTAATACCTGCATGTACCAGATGTGGTACGTCTAGGGGGAATGATATTATGATATTACCGGTCCAGGACAGAACATGTAAACAGTGTGCAACGAAAGCAGTGGAAAATGACATACATTTTATATGCGAATGTCCCGAATTTGAAGCCGAAAGAAACAGATTTTTCACGAAAGTATCCGAAATCTCCAAAAACTTTTCGAGATTAAGAAATACACAGAAACTCATATTCCTTTTAAAATCTCTCAACCCACTCATCATTGAAAGTGTGGGACTTTCTATTTTCCACTGCTTTCAGAGAAGAAATCAAACCCCGCATTAGTATCATAGATATAGAAACTTACTATAGAATAGCAATATAGAATGATCTTGTATTACATGCATACCTTTTGTTTTACCGTACATTTGTATATCGACACTGTTGTCAACATGCAATTAGCCTACGGGCATGAATTTGCAATAAACTATTATAATTATTGGGAACCGCCAGGCTGCCATGATCATGGCAGAAATTCACACACTAGCATTGCTGACTTAGTTAGAGCTGTTAAAGAACGACATTCAAAACTAACCGTGTTGCTCTTTCTCTTGTGTTTTGTTGTGCCCTGGGTGTTTTCCCACCAAGCCCAGGGGACTTTCCCAGTACCTGTAACCACGATGCTCTAACCACTCCAAACCCTGGAGCCCTGGGAACTATAAACACAATACTCTAACCCCAGAGTCCCAACTACATGTAAGCCTCCTCTGGACATAACATGAAAAGTTTATTGCAAATTCCTGCCCGTAGGCTAATTGCAAGTACAAGTATATGTATATGTAACACAAGTGGACGGACAGAAAATAATGAACAGTATAACATATGTCTTAACTACTGCCACTAAGTTCTAACGTATTGAGTCCATCATCTTTTTCCGAGACAGTGGAAGACGAATGATCCCACTTTTTCTGTGATATGTGGGTTTTGTGATGTTAAGAGGAGAGTGAATACAAGCATGGCACTACAGCTATTACAAAATGTAGGTAAAGAATTTCTCACCAATGAAAATTACAAACTTTCATAATGCTGTAAAGATGACATCATATCTGAAAACATGATTTTAAGTTTGAAAAACATTGTAGGTGGCTACAGGACTCAAGACCTTCCAGTCTCGACATAATTAAGCAAGTACGCAAGCTGGCTACACAATCATAATGACTGAATAGTGTGACGTTGTTTACAATTTTGCTCTGCTGCACCATTTCTGTTGCTGGTTTGTATCATGGTTCCATGATGTTCATATTCATCAATAATTTCCAAAGAGATACAAAAACTTCAGCTATAATCATAACCATGATAATTCATATGATATTCTGTTCAGATGATGATTTATTTGGGACCAATTGATCGTAAGGTGCTTACAACTTGAAGTCAATAGATTAGAACAGCTTCCATTCTTTGGAGTTAAAGCAATCATGTTGAGTGACGGCCTTGGCAATTTTCCGTGCTACACTATAATAACTATTGCTGATTTGTCTGGGCACAGCTGTAATAGCATTCTATGTAATTTCATTACATATTTTTTTTTTTAATGCCCAGCAAGTAAAGCTACTTATTTTATAATATCAATCATATAAATATACGCAATATCTTGACGTTTAGTTGTGATGGTTTTATCTGGGATTTTCATCACTCTCCAAACAGAGGTTGGCGGGGAAGATTGTGACCTATTTAAACAGGGCATTTCATAAAAAAGGTCACAATCTTTCCGACCAAACCCCTGCTTGGAGAGAAGGTTTTCACGGCACTGCTGGGTCTTCAACACAAAATCAGTGCTCATTTCCACCACAAACTTGAAACACAGTGTGTCCAGAAACCTTTCCGCTCCAGCTGGGTAACCGGATCCCCATAGAAATATTAACTGAATTATCAGCACACAGAAACCAGGATCCGCTCAGAGCTGGAAGCCTCAGAACTCCTGAGCTTTGAAGTTACAGTTTCCGCCTGTGGCGAGTCTGGCTGCCTCGTCGGCCAAACAAATGATAAAAATGCACTTAGAAATGAAATAAAAGCACCCGTGCATGCCATTTACCGGTACTCCACATGGATATTTTGGCATGTTATCCCATGGGGCAGCCCAATGGACAATGTATCGACCCAATATGCTTTCTCTAATTGGCGATGATAACATTAATTGGAAAGGAACAGCGCTTCACATGTCCGAACATCACAGAAAACACGTTGTGAAATTTCCAAGAGGATAGCAGTCAGCCCTGCATCCTGAGTGGCCATTAGTTACAGGTGGGCAGAACCAAGTCAGCTGTCTGGATGTCACCTGCGGCCACACAGATTCACTTCTATATGGACAACATATTCATCATCGAGCGTCAAACCTCTGCACGTAAAAGAACCCAACACACTTATCGAGAGGAGTATGGGTGACCCAGTGTGCTTGGCCAAAAACGCGAGCCGTGGCGAGGCCGCACTACACGATCAATAGCTACTTGAAAAAGCATCATGCTTCATGTCAACCTTGTAGTAATAGCTCTCAAAATAGAATAGAATAGACTAGTTTAGTATCCATTGTATTGTTGTTGTTTTTTTTCTTGTTATCATTGCCATACATTGTGCCATGTACAATTGTCGAGCAATAAAGTTCATAAAGTTCAATGAGAAAGACTCAGCTTTACCCCTAAAAGTATGGGAAAATACCAATGGACACATACATAATTATTTACAAACTGTATGTCATCCCAAAATTCAAAACTGAAGATGAAAGTTAAATTTGCTCCTCAACTCTACAAAATAACAATAGAATGTCTGAAGTTCCACAAACTATTTTCCACTAGGCCACATGCAGCACAACTGCTAAAACCAATTCTAAACTGCATTTATTAGTAGTAGTAGTAATATCCAGTCTCACTTTTATTAATTCTCTACAATTGAAAACACATCACACATTAAGCCACACCAATTTATTTTCTTGGTTAACGGAATAAAAAAAAATAAAAAAAGGTGCTAGATTGGAAAAAACAACTGAAAACAGAATCTCAGAGGAATGTTCTTACTTTAAATTGGTGCACACAATTTCAGGGAGTGAACAGGGTCAGGTAGAAGTTTTCACCCCAGCCTTCTGTTTTCATGATTTTTTTTGTGCTAAAATAAAAAATAAAAAAACCTTAACCAAGAAATTAGATTGGTGTGGCCTAAGGGTCATTCAGCATCTGAACATGTAGCTGAGGATTTAGTGTGACCATCAACCAGGTAGATGATTTTTAGGTTGTGTTATAAAAAAGCTCTTTCAGTATAACCCCAACAACCTGATGGTTCCCTTCAGGAAAATACATGGCGGAACAGAACCTGATATTTACCTGCCACCATTTTGTGCCCATGAGAAGGTCAGGGCGTGTTGTAGAAAGGTCAGACTCATGCTTATGGCAACATGAAGGATTATCAGGCAATCGTTTCTCTGGTTATAGGGTCCCTTAAGACCATACCAATTTAATTTCCTGGTTAACAGATTTTTTTTTTTAATTTTAGCACCAGGACAGCTTTAAAACAGAGAAGGCTGGAGTGAAAACTTGCACCTGACCCTGTTCACTCCCTGAAATTGTGTGCACCAAAGTACAGACTTTCCTCTGAGATTCTGGTTTCACGTTGATTTTCCAATCTAGCATTTTTTCAAAAATTTTGTTAACCAAGAAATAAAATTGGTGTGGCCTAAACACTGCATTGTAAACATTGCATTACCTGTGAGTATCTACATGATGTATGTTGTAAAAACTCAAGTTTGGGGCCATATCTCTAAGCAGTGACAGAACTTAGATCTGATTTTAATTTTTACTCCCTTCAACTGTGTGTACCAAGGTACAGACTTTCCCCTCAGACTCCCTGTTCCATATATTCATTTGTCAATTCCAACTACTGGTAGTAGCACCGTTTTTTTCTACCTGAAGAACCAACAAATGAAATTACGGCAGCCTCATCCTTCAAAATTTTCATCTGACACTCAAGACTAGAACTGTTCCAATTAATATTCAGAACAGAGCTCGATGTAAGTCACGAAATTCCCACCCGTCTATAGGTGCTGTGGGCAGCGAAATCTAATTCTGCAAGACATTTGAACCCAATCCTTTCTAGTGTGTACTCAGAAATATATGTGCAGAGTATGTAACTATTTTGTATAATCTGTTCATTGCATGTTTACTTTTATGTAATTGCTTTGTGTTGCAAACAACAAATTACATGTTGGTATATCAGATTTTTCCTTAAAAAGGAAGAAGTATATAGCTTCCATCAAATTAGATTTTTGATTATGAATTATTCATCATGATGGAAACAAAACAAGTACCTGAGTGTGTATCTGTCCATGGCATTGTTCATTTTACCATGTTTCAAGCAACAAAATGATTCACTATCTCAAGCCTGTATATAACTGTCTTTTGTCACGTGACAAGAGAAATCCAAGACGAGATCTGACTGTATTAGGGTTGAAGAAGAGTCTGAGTGTTCGTCTTGAAAGCTTCCCAGAGCAAACTATTTATGTTGTGTGTAATGTTTAAATATTTGTCAAAACAAAATGATTATTCATTATTTGATAAAAGTCTGAACAAAATTTTTAATCATTTACACAGATTCATTTAGACTTTCAGTTTACTTGACAACAATCTCGACATCAAAAGGGTTTTTCGCACAGGTAGTTACATGTACTAAGAAAGGCCCTGACATGAAAGTATGAACAGTATATAATTATTGATTGGCGAGACAAATGCACACTTCTGCATGGTCTGCTACACCTCTATAGTTGTGTGCATTCATCACTATAGAATACAGGTGGGCAGAACCAAGTCAGTTGTCTGGATGTCACCCGCGGCCACACAGATTCACTTTTATATGGACAACATATTCATCATCGAGCGTCAAACCTCTGCACGTAAAAGAACCCAACACACTTATCGAGAGGAGTAGGGGTGACCCAGTGTGCTTGGCCAAAAACACGAGCCGTGGCGAGGCGAGGCCGCACTACACGATCAATAGCTACTTGAAAAAGCATCATGCTTCATGTCAAATGAGAAAGACTCAGCTTTACCCCTAATAGTATGGGAAAATACCAATGGACACATAATACAAACTGTTATTGTCATCCCAAAATTCAAAACTGAAGATGAAAGTTAAATTTGCTCCTCAACTCTACAAAATAACATAGAATGTCAGACTCTGAAGTTCCACTATTTTCCACTAGGCCACATGTAGCAGAACTGCTAAAACCAATTCTAAACTGCATTTATTAGTAGTACAAGACTAATATCCAGTATCAAGTTTATTAATTCTATACAATTGAAAACACATCACACATTAAGCCACACCAATTTATTTTCTTAGTTAACAGAATAAAAAAAATAAAACAAGGTGCTAGATTGGAAAAAACAACTGAAAACAGAATCTCAGAGGAATGTTCTTACTTTAAATTGGTGCACACAATTTCAGGAAGTGAACAGGGTCAGGTAGAAGTTTTCACCCCAGCCTTCTGTTTTCATGATTTTTTTTTGTGCTAAAATAAAAAATAAAAAAACCTTAACCAAGAAATTAGATTGGTGTGGCCTAAGGGTCATTCAGCATCTGAACATGTAGCTGAGGATTTAGTGTGACATCAACCAGGTAAATGATTTTTAGGTTGTGTTATAAAAAAGCTCTTTCAGCATAACCCCGACAACCTGATGGTTCCCTTCAGGAAAATACATGGTGGAAGGGAACCTGATATTTACCTGCCACCATTTTGTGCCCATGAGAAGGTCAGGGCGTGTCAGAGAAAGGTCAGGCTTATACTTACGGCAACACGACGGATTATCAGGGCAACGCAAAATCGTTTCTCTGGTTACAGGATATCTTAAACACCACATTGTAAACACTGCATTTACCTGTGAGTATCTACATGTATGTTGTATAATACTCATGACAAGTTTGGCGCCACATCTCTAAGCAGTGACAGAACTTAGATCTGATTTTAATTTTTACTCCCTGAAACTGTGTGTACCAAGGTATAGACTTTCCCTCAGACTCTGTTTCCATGTTCCATATATTGTCAATTCCAACTACTGCATGGTAGCAGCACCATTTTTTTCCAACCTGAAGAACCAACAAATGAAATTACGGCAGCCTCATCCTTCAAAATTTTCATCTGACACTCAAGACTAGAACTGTTCCAATTAATATTCAGAACAGAGCTCGATGTAAGTCACGAAATTCCCACCCGTCTATAGGTGCTGTGGGCAGCGAAATCTAATTCTGCAAGACATTTGAACCCAATCCTTTCTAGTGTGTACTCAGAAATATATGTGCAGAGTATGTAACTATTTTGTATAATCTGTTCATTGCATGTTTACTTTTATGTAATTGCTTTGTGTTGCAAACAACAAATTACATGTTGGTATATCAGATTTTTCCTTAAAAAGGAAGAAGTATATAGCTTCCATCAAATTAGATTTTTGATTATGAATTATTCATCATGATGGAAACAAAACAAGTACCTGAGTGTGTATCTGTCCATGGCATTGTTCATTTTACCATGTTTCAAGCAACAAAATGATTCACTATCTCAAGCCTGTATATAACTGTCTTTTGTCACGTGACAAGAGAAATCCAAGACGAGATCTGACTGTATTAGGGTTGAAGAAGAGTCTGAGTGTTCGTCTTGAAAGCTTCCCAGAGCAAACTATTTATGTTGTGTGTAATGTTTAAATATTTGTCAAAACAAAATGATTATTCATTATTTGATAAAAGTCTGAACAAAATTTTTAATCATTTACACAGATTCATTTAGACTTTCAGTTTACTTGACAACAATCTCGACATCAAAAGGGTTTTTCGCACAGGTAGTTACATGTACTAAGAAAGGCCCTGACATGAAAGTATGAACAGTATATAATTATTGATTGGCGAGACAAATGCACACTTCTGCATGGTCTGCTACACCTCTATAGTTGTGTGCATTCATCACTATAGAATACAGGTGGGCAGAACCAAGTCAGTTGTCTGGATGTCACCCGCGGCCACACAGATTCACTTTTATATGGACAACATATTCATCATCGAGCGTCAAACCTCTGCACGTAAAAGAACCCAACACACTTATCGAGAGGAGTAGGGGTGACCCAGTGTGCTTGGCCAAAAACACGAGCCGTGGCGAGGCGAGGCCGCACTACACGATCAATAGCTACTTGAAAAAGCATCATGCTTCATGTCAAATGAGAAAGACTCAGCTTTACCCCTAATAGTATGGGAAAATACCAATGGACACATAATACAAACTGTTATTGTCATCCCAAAATTCAAAACTGAAGATGAAAGTTAAATTTGCTCCTCAACTCTACAAAATAACATAGAATGTCAGACTCTGAAGTTCCACTATTTTCCACTAGGCCACATGTAGCAGAACTGCTAAAACCAATTCTAAACTGCATTTATTAGTAGTACAAGACTAATATCCAGTATCAAGTTTATTAATTCTATACAATTGAAAACACATCACACATTAAGCCACACCAATTTATTTTCTTAGTTAACAGAATAAAAAAAATAAAACAAGGTGCTAGATTGGAAAAAACAACTGAAAACAGAATCTCAGAGGAATGTTCTTACTTTAAATTGGTGCACACAATTTCAGGAAGTGAACAGGGTCAGGTAGAAGTTTTCACCCCAGCCTTCTGTTTTCATGATTTTTTTTTGTGCTAAAATAAAAAATAAAAAAACCTTAACCAAGAAATTAGATTGGTGTGGCCTAAGGGTCATTCAGCATCTGAACATGTAGCTGAGGATTTAGTGTGACATCAACCAGGTAAATGATTTTTAGGTTGTGTTATAAAAAAGCTCTTTCAGCATAACCCCGACAACCTGATGGTTCCCTTCAGGAAAATACATGGTGGAAGGGAACCTGATATTTACCTGCCACCATTTTGTGCCCATGAGAAGGTCAGGGCGTGTCAGAGAAAGGTCAGGCTTATACTTACGGCAACACGACGGATTATCAGGGCAACGCAAAATCGTTTCTCTGGTTACAGGATATCTTAAACACCACATTGTAAACACTGCATTTACCTGTGAGTATCTACATGTATGTTGTATAATACTCATGACAAGTTTGGCGCCACATCTCTAAGCAGTGACAGAACTTAGATCTGATTTTAATTTTTACTCCCTGAAACTGTGTGTACCAAGGTATAGACTTTCCCTCAGACTCTGTTTCCATGTTCCATATATTGTCAATTCCAACTACTGCATGGTAGCAGCACCATTTTTTTCCAACCTGAAGAACCAACAAATGAAATTACGGCAGCCTCATCCTTCAAAATTTTCATCTGACACTCAAGACTAGAACTGTTCCAATTAATATTCAGAACAGAGCTCGATGTAAGTCACGAAATTCCCACCCATCTACAGGTGCTGTGGGCAGCGAAATCTAATTCTGCAAGACATTCGAACCCAATCCTTTCTAGTGTGTCAGATATATATGTGCAGTGTATGTTACTATTTTGTTTATCTGTCCATTGCATGTTCACTTTTATGTAATTGCTTTGTGTTGCAAACAACAAATTGCATGCTGGTATATTAGATTTTTCCTTAAAAAGGAAGAAAGGCTTCCATCAAATTAGATTTTTGATTATGAATTATTCATCATGATGGAAACAAAACAAGTACCTGAGTGTGTATCTGTCCATGGCATTGTTCATTTTACTATGTTTCAAGCAACAAAATGATTCGCTATCTCAAGCCTGTATATAACTGTCTTTTGTCACCTGACGATCAACATCAAGTCACGTGACAAGAGAACTCCAAGACGAGATCTGACTGTATTAGGGTTGAAGCCCTGACCCCAAGAGGACTTGCAGTGGCGGAATATTGGAGAGGGAGCGTGTAGCAGAAGTGGTGACACGAGAAGAAGAAGAAGGGTTGAAGAAGAGTCTGAGTGTTCGTCTCGAAAGCTTCCCAGAGCAAACTATTTATGTTGTGTGTAAGGTTTAAATATTTGTCAAAACAAATGATTATTCATTATTTTATAAAAGTCTGAACAAAATTTTTAATCATTTAACGTTGGGTAACCTAAATTCGTGGGGTACTTAAAGTCGGGATTTTTCGACAACGGGGTATTTAGGGATATGTGCTAGATGCAAAATCAGTTATAACGCCAGCAATGCAAAGCAGATAGACTAACGTATTCAGAACACTGGCTTAAAAGCTTCGATAACCATGCATTAGAAGTTGGCGACGTCAAAAACTCTCCGTCCCTTATTGACAGAGTCTGGGGGCTTCGTGGGAGAACCACCCAGCACGGTTGTTCGCTGGTTTATAAGACAAATGTCACATCTCCTGCCTGCTAAACACAATTATTTATAAGACAACTTATTACAATCTCTTTTGCTAACCTGCAACTGGATTCTAAGTGTGATCAATCATCAAAACTCCTCTCTGTTGCTACAACCTACGGCACGTGTATTTTCCCGCCGCCATATTGTTAACCAGAATCCTGTTGTCAATCAGACGACAAAGGTTTGTGAGGAACACTTTTTGTCTAAATGCTGTGTGTGATAGTGGACTGAGGAAGATATTTTCCTCAAAGTTTGCTCCTAACACAACAAGGAACACATGGACATAGTGGTATTACCATTGCTACGGCATCCAGCTAACTTCCCATGAATAATGTAACGTTACACGTTGCCCGATGATGACGATGGGCCGACTTTGAGTGAAGTTCTCAACACACGGGTTGTTCCCGAACTGGCCTGATGTGTGCGGTACGGCCGTTTTTTCGTGTAATTTTTTTACTTGGACACGTCTATATCCATAGCACTCTCCTCAAGCCAAGGATAGAACGAATAGCTGCTGTATAAAATGTGATTAGCGGTAAGATATTTCAGACGAATCTTCTCTCCCGAATTAATGTGCCCCCCTGTCCGACAGGGCCGTAATTGTGCGTGCGGCGGACGGTAGTTTGAAGTTGAAATATTATGGTGTCAGCACGACTAGAGACAAAATCTACCATATATATGATTAGTGCAAAGATAGTACATGATACTGACAGAATGATAGAAAAAAAGGATGGTTTATTGTTCTGCTAGATTGATTTCAGTCAACCATTATCGGAAAAATCCCGAATTTAGGTTACCCAACGTTACACAGATTCATTTAGACTTTCAGTTTACTTGACAACAATCTCGGCATCAAAAGGGTTTTTCGCACAGGTAGTTACAGCGCTCGTGAGTGCGACTCGCACACAATATGTATGCGACCAGTTTTTTGAGAATGCGACTAGATTTAAAATCACGGTCGCACGGTGCGACAATAAAAAATTAAGGACTGCGCCAGGATAATGGCTGCAGAACTAAGCGGTAAGCTGAAAATATTTAGGTATTCCAACCCTACCGCGAAAATCGTCGGTGAATTTTCTATCATGTTCCCACGCCCGCGGTACAAAAACTATCCGTTCCTAGTGGCAAAATTACCCATAGAAATAAAGGATATAAGTTTCTCTCCTTTTTGATGTATTTGTTTGATTTGTAAAATGTTTCAAACGCCAGAAATTGCCGATGAAAGTGAGCGCTAGCGGCCGTGCGCTTCTGGAGGGCCGCCATGATGTTTTTAGACCGCAGCAGAATGACAAGCCTGTTCCCTGCGCTCATGTTTACACCTGTTCAATCGATAGTTTTTTTCGATCAAAAATCAATGAATCAATTCAAGTAGAGTTTTATCCCCAAAAATATTAATTTTTCTTTTTGTTACCGGTATCATTTCACAGCTCATGATCTGCCCGTCCTTATGGTGCTAGTTTCATTCTGCTGCGGTTTATAATGCATAGCAAAGCTTTCTCCATGCGGTCGGCCTGTCATTGGATGGCGACGCCGCGCGGTCTGACGCGCGAAATTTGAACTGCGCGTTTCAAAGGAACCGAAGATATTTGACTGGGCCGGCACAAACAGATAATTTTTGATACTATTGAGCAAGAATTTCAAGGATATTTAAGTATTTTGGATGGTTTGTAGACAGCGGGTGGGGGTTAAAAAAATGCCTGTAAAAATGTTGAACTTGATGCCATGCCAGCAGTGAAGTTTCAAATTATGGAATTTGACTTTATTTGTTTTGGTCATGAAACCAATAGATAAGTTTTAGAGTTATCTATTTATTTAACATTCAGTGTTATGTGAATCATTACTTGCCTTGTTCCAAGTTAAAAATACCATTGTGTATTTTTAAACTTGTTGAACTTGAGGCACCGTGGCCCCCGGATTGGGGCCAGCCGTGGAACCTATGACCAATTTTTTTGAAAATCCCATTATATCACTAAAGCTTATGTCATTTTTAATGTCATCGCAAATGGTCATGTGAATCATCACTTGCCTTGTTCCAAGTTGAAAATACCATATATTGTGTATTTTTTCACTTGTTGAACTTGAGGCACCGTGGCCCCCGGATAGGGGCCTGCCGGGTAACCTATGCCCAATTTTTTTTAAAAATCTGTCATACTAGCTATAGTATCATTTAGCATGTAGGAAGGTATTGAATGCATCGGATTGCCAAATGTAGGCTTTTATGATCCATTCATATACTTATACTATTCAAATGCTTAAATGTTTGTCAAAAATATTCAAATACTTTATTCCTGGTTGTTAACATTGATTAATACTATTAATAGGAGTATTACTTGGTATGGCCAAGACTTTTGCTTCTTCTTCCAACTTTTTGTAGTGGTGCTCCTACCTTTTTGCTGGTGCTCCTAACTTTTTTGAGTTAGGAGCACAGTGCTCCTAGGTCTAAAAGTTAGTCTGGAGCCCTGCAGTTACATGTACTAAGAAAGGCCCTGACACGAAAGTATGAAAAGTATATTGATTGGCAAGACAAAGGCACACTTCTGCATGGTCTGCTACACCTCTATAGTTGTGTGCATTCATCACTATAGAATACATGCAATTTGTATGCAAGAAATTTTAAAACATTACACTTTATAAGTTCGAAAATAAGAGTCAATGGAAAATTCCCTTTAGAAGAGATGTCGTAATACAAAAGAATGTCATGTAAAGTGAATATACATCCTAATGCCTTCCATAGTTGTGCGTAGGAAAAATACCAATTTGACCATTTACTAGCCTAAAGCACCCCTTGGCTGTCTGCGAGAGTGTTTGAGTGGTCATGATAGCAGGTCAACAGTCCAGGGTGAGATGTTAAGTGGTCACTCTGCACACACACTTCAGCACAGCCTTGTATAAGGCCACATCAATTTCATTTCTCGGTTAATGGATTTTTTTGGTAAAATTTTAGCACAAGGACATTGATTCATTAAAATAGAAGGCTGGAGTGAAAACAATGCTTTGCACCCGACCCTATTCACTCCCTGAAACTGTGTGCAACAAAGTACAGACTTTCCTCGGAGATTCTGTTTTCATGTTGATTTTCCAATCTAGCATTTTTTTTTTAGATTCCGTTAACCAAGTAATTAAATTAGTGTGGCCTAAGGGGCTGTCTCAAAGCTTGTTGGGGTTTATTCAAACGACATCAATTTCAATGTCAAAGTCAGGCTCATATTATATCAAGAAAACACTTGGAATTTCCTTATTTCTAAAATTACCGCATAGCTAGGAAGCCGTGTTGTCTTGTGTTATCTTGCTGCTGAATGTACACTCATTTAAACTTTTTTTTTTGTCTTAAGTTTGCAAATATCATGGAAACGCTGTGTACTAAAATGATGCATGTACAATGTACTAGATAAATCTAATTTAAAAATTTGTTTCCATGTTTCATGCACTTTCTAAAACTCCAAGGCGCACAAAATCGGCTGTATTTTGTAACTGTCCATGCAATAATGACATCCAACTAAATTCTAAGATCTGGATGCAATAGATCTAAAGTAATGTTGGTTGACCTAAGATCATGTGAACAGCCGTTAAAGTCCCTTTGAACTGGCTGGATGAGAACGAAAGGTACCAATAGATTAAAATACCCTGGCAGACACCGATAGTTCTGCTCTGATTCTGAAATAAAATCAATGAAATTCCTCAAATCAAGAACTCTCAAACCGCTCTTATGGGGTTTGTCTCAGAAGTTCAATAATCTTTGATAAACAAAATTAAATCATTATTGCTTGTTTGTGGTATTGTATTTCAACTAGTGCTGTGTAATTTCCATTGCCTGTATCTGTCTGTCCATAAATGTTGACTCTCCAATATCAGCTACGCTGCCTCGAGAGTCGGTGTAATTTGTTGCATTTGACAATGAATAAAAATAAAAAATGAAATCATTTATTTGTCGGTTTACAATTGGACAGGTACAAAAAAAATTATCAACCTTCTCCCTGCTGCCTACCCCCATAACCAATACAAATTTGGTGCCAAGAAGCTATCTTAGCTGGCTAAAGGTTAAACAAGCTATGACAACACAAAGTTGTGTCACAACACTTGTCCAGGTTCTGTTCGGACGACAACTGTTTCATTTAGTAATTCACAGCCTCATATCAAATTTCCCAAATCCTTTACAACCACCATATCAAAGGCACGTCAACGTGTTGGCTACATTAGATACCAAATGTCCTGATCAGTGCTTCTGAAACAACGAGATTCCTAAAATTCCCATTATAGTACCAAAAATGTAACAAAAATACTGAGAATCTGCTGAGGCAAGTGTGAACAAAAAATATCCCATCCCATACACGAGTTCTGAGGCCACAAAGCAGTGGTTAATCCATGTGAAAGCTTGTGAAAATAATATAGCTGTAACCTCTTTGTTGTTATGAGAAAGCCTGTGGGAATAACTAAGCAGTAATCTAATCAATAACATAACTAGTCTTATAAAGATAGAACTACAAATGAAAAAGTTTACAATAGGAGTGGGACAAAACCCCTTAGTATCACCATCATGGAAAGACCAGTAAAATACACATTTGTTTAGAATGCCCGTGGAGCGACACGCAAAAACAGCGCTCCAATGGAAACCCGACAAAGGGAAAAAGAAAACGGGGAAGACCCAAACTCACATGGAGGCACATGCTTCAGAAGGACCTTGACGAACTGGGAATTACCCTGAAAGGAGCGGAAGACATGGCCCAAAATTGCACAAAATGGAGGATGCTTGCTGCCCGATGTGCCACTTGGCACGGGAGGATCTAAGTCTCAGTAAATCTCTGTGTTGCCGCCCAACTGAGAACTATAAAGCCTCCTGCCTAGATTTGCTAGCCCGGGTACCATCCCCCGTAGTAACCACTGGCTCAATCTTCTTGCCATATGGATTAGCAAGTGAAAAGACTGAGCCAGTGGTTACTACGGGGGATGGTGCCCAGGCTATGGATCCGCTGCACATCAGAAAGACTGGTAAATACCTAATACAATAAATGTATATGTTACTAATAGAGAGTCTAAAAAAACATACAAACAAATGAAAAAAATTATTAGACCTAAAGCCATTTCATTTTCCCTCACTATTATAAAATTAGTGTGAGGCTATGGATCCGCTGCACTCCAGAAAGACTGGTAAATATCTAATACAATAAATGTATATGTTACTAATAGAGAGTCTAAAAAAACATACAAACAAATAAAAAAATTATTAGACCTAAAGCCATTTCATTTTCCCTCACTATTATGATGATCACCCCTGCTGAACACAGACCTATTCTTGACCTACGTGCTGCAATTTTGAATCCACATTAACAAGTAAAGAAAATTAGTCATAATATTCTATATATCAAACAACAAGCAAGACTGACTTCCTGAAACAAAATGAGTCACTGTATACTGCAACATCAATCAACCACGAAACCCTGTCAAACAGATGCCATGAAGCCATGCCATTAATTTCTCAGGTTATTTCAAGTTAATAGACAAAAAGCTAGACATTTTCTACATGCAAGAAAACAGTGGTATCAAGCCAACAAGAAATGAAAGCGTAAAGTATTTAATATTAAGCTAAAAGTTACAATCTTGTTAACTCATTATTATCATCTAGTTGATGAGCAAAAGTCATTTCTATCTCGTACGGGAAATCGAAAGGAAAAAAAAAACTAAACAAAATACAGCTGACCTACCCAGAGCCATGGTGCCCTCCTGTCCGACTCACAGCACAGACTGGAGTTTAACCCCTCACTCTAACCCACGGGACCAACCCACTAACTATACCCACGTCTGGTCTCGCTTGTTGAGCTCCCTATCCCAACACCACTCCAAACAACGCACGACTACGACCGACCAACCAGCTGCAGTTACCACGGCAACGTGTGTACGGCTAAGACGGGATAAGAGCCCTCCTCTGGGAGTTGTGGGGAGGGGGAGGGACTTTTGTTTTGTGTCAGGAGAGTGGAGTTTGTTCAGCTCCGGCTGGCTCAGGAGTGCGGTGAGTGGTCTGGCGGGTATCGACCCCAGTCCAGGGTGCGAAATACCTGGTTGCACGTTGCACGGTGCAACAAGATTTCGGTTGGTGCAAGTTGATTCCAAACCCAGGTAGCGCAGTGTGCAACCTTATATTTTGAGCCAAAGATCTCAATCGGAGCCCTGGAAGCTCACAAAAACACAGTGTCACTCTCATAAAATTCGGTAAATCTTCAATTGAAATAAAGAAATCAACACTGGTTCGTTTTAAACCATCCAAAACCCTTCATAGATCGTGGAATTTGAGCTGAAAAAGACGAAAACACACTGCCCTCGGCTAAACAAGATGTTGTTAGGTCAATGGGAACACAATACTATCTAATACATATTTTGAAATATTAGTAGCGAGCTTGATCTGAAGAAATCGGTGAATGTTGCTGGAGCAACCTGAAATTTGGATGTGCAACCTAGCATTTGCCCTAGGTTGCAACATGGGCAACATGGCTCAAAAAAGTATTTCGCACCCTGCAGTCTACCTCCAGACCAGAGGGTTGGGGGTTTAGATCTTGGCCGATTGAAGCTCATGTGGCAGGGGCAGGAGACAGCAGGAAACACACACAACCCTCATTGACAATCTAAAAAGGGATGCTGGCCTCAGTGACATATCTACAACAGAGCTTCGATCGCTAATGGAAGACCGGACTGAGTGGTGCAGAAGAACCCATTGTCTCCCGAGATGACATCACTGATGTCCTCGGTCAAGGTTCAAGGAAGCTCACAAAACCCAGATCTCAGGTCGGGCCTTCGGACTGCTGGCTAGAGTTGGGAGGTGGTTGCAGATCTTGTTTTAGATGATGGGGGTGGAAATGTTAAACAGCTCACCTGGATGGAACAGCATGGGGTGGTGCTGCGTCGTCAGGAGGGGAAGGTGTGAGTGTTGTTTTACTCTTGATTCTCTTGTGAACTTCTGCAGTATACATCCATACTTTCATTTATCCATCCATCCATCCATCCATCCATCCATCCATCCATCCATCCAACCTCTCATCTATACATTTCATTCATTCTCTTGCCCTCATTCAATCATTCATTTGTTCATTTATCCATCCATAAATCCATCCATCCATAAATCCATCCATAAATCCATCCATCCATCCATCCATCCATCCATCCATCCATCCATCCATCCATCCATCCATCCATCTATCCAACCTCTCATCTATCCATTTCATTCATTCTCTTGCCCTAATTCAATCATTCATTTGTTCATTTATCCATCCATAAATCCATCCATCCATAAATCCATCCATAAATCCATCCATCCATCCATCCATCCATCCATCCATCCATCCATCCATCCATCCATCCATCTATCCAACCTCTCATCTATCCATTTCATTCATTCTCTTGCCCTAATTCAATCATTCATTTGTTCATTTATCCATCCATAAATCCATCCATCCATAAATCCATCCATAAATCCATCCATCCATCCATCCATCCATCCATCCATCCATCCATCCATCCATCCATCCATCCATCCATCCATCCATCCATCCATCCATCCATCCATCCATCCATCCATCCATCCATCCATCCATCCATCCAACCAACCAACCATCCAACCAACCAACCAACCAACCAACCAACCAAACCAACCAACCAACCAACCAACCTCACTCCCTGAAAGAAATGTCAAAGGTTCAGAGTTCACCAGGTCAGAGTTCACCTACCAGATGCAGGGCTGCCCCTGAGCGATGTGAGCGGCAGCACAGGGGTGTCCCGGTCAAAGGTCGGAGTGCCCATGGCCTTTGCCCGACGGCTGCCCGGCGAATGGGAGACTTTTTCTACGCTGATTTCTGGGAAGGAATGAAAGGACAAATTTAAAATTTCAAACCCAGACGGTATCCATTAAAAAGAAAGTTCATCTTAGTAAGAAGTAGTTTGACTGCAGTGTTACGTTTTCAGAGCGCTAATCTGAGAGAGCTTTATTTGTACAAAAAGTGACGAAAGTGTTTTAATTCCAAAGGATGAAAGGACAGATAAATAAATTCAAATCGGATGATACTGGCAGAAAATTGTGTAGCTTTCAGATAATTTCACTGTGCACCATGTGCCAGAGCCATCTTACAGGAATAATGAGAACTGCAGCACAATCATTGACAGTAAAACAAGAAATAGCTAAAATGTATTTCCTTACAAAAGCTCAATGCAGTTGTTACAGGCAATGAAATATAAGGTCCAATTCTGTAAAAATTCTATCAATTGATTATTTGCCCGGAAATTGGACATCACAGATTTGGTCAGCTGAAAAGAAGGGAACGTCACACAGAATCCACGGCACAATTCTCGGGCCAAACAAACTCAACTTCATAGATGACATCTTTAGGAATAAAAATGGGATGCGAAAAGCAAAGTGATCTGTTTATTTTCAAAGCAACTTCGTTTCAGTCAGTACTGAGACGTAGACTGCAATGGAGCAACATTTTCTCCTTTTTTTTCTTGTAAAACAGTCAAAAATTTAGCTTTGGGTGCCACCTGATTACTACCAGGGCTCCTATACTCACTTCCCTGAAAAAAAAAATAGTATATCAGGAGCCCTAGTAGTAATCAATGGCACCTAATAAACCAGCCAAAATTTAGCCACCATTAGAATCTTTCATTCACTGAAAAAGCAGATGAAAAATTGAGTCAGAGGATTTATGCGGTTAGTGAAAGATGATTTGGCAACTACATTTATCCAATTCTTATCAAATTTTCAGTTTTTCAGCTACCAAAAGAGTTGGGTTGAAACTTGGTGAAACCATTTGGATGCCATCTATGAACTCCAGTTCGTTCGGCTGCATGTGTACCTGGTATGTTGGCTGGCTTGGCTGCCATACCCGCCTGCATAGAGTCACACCCAAGCAGCAGGGATCGCAAGAGCAGTGCAGCAATGCCCCCATGCAGTTTGGCAAGGAATTGCAAGCAAGGATCACCGATTGAACCGTGGTCATCAGCAGTCATTTTCCCACCATGCATTGGTGCATTAGATTGATATGAAAGAGAATAGAGATCACCAACAGTTAGTGACTAGGTGGATGACTAAAGAGGTGCACTTTAGAAAAGGCACATAATTTGTCATTCAGTGATTATCTAGATAGTATGTAATTTGTGTCTGTCCCTATATCAATCAATCAATCAAGTTTATTGCACAACAAATGTAACAGGTACAATGTACAATATATGATTGTTCCCTCTAAACCTTCAGCACACTTAATCCTTAAGCTGCCAGTCCCGGTTTTATCAGGGATACAGAAACATGCCCTGTGTGCTGCACCCGGTTATAACCGGGATAGGGTATTCCCCAGAAGAAAACAGATTTGCGTGCATGTAGCGCTCAAAGCCCAGAAGTTACGGGAGTTAGGGCCGCCGGCTATTTGGCAGGTTTCGTGAGGGAGGGCAGGGGTGAAACATTTTTTTTATTTTTACTTGACTGAAAAACCTGGCAGCTTAAGGTTGGCACCCTATTCTCTAAATTGGTACCAGAGTTAGGCAGCATGGAGGAGGTTGAAATCAGTCATGCTGCCTGAGAGTCATCATAATGCAATGTAACATTTGCCAATTAATTGATAAACAAATAAAAAAGGCATAAATACAAGTATCAACATATTTCCTATCAACCCACCATTAAGTCATCAAACTCAATTTCATTAAATTCAAAGAAACATGTTTATAGAAAAGGTTATGTTGTGAAAATGAACGTGCCAACATCAAATACAGTTCGTGTCAATCTGGCATTGATATACTGTTGAGCCAGTGCCAAATGAACAATGGCAACTGCTGTGAAAACAAACCTGTTAGTGTATTTGTAGAACAGCCCTCTAAACCGAATGGTTCCAATTTCAGTCAGAGTTAGACTGGCATGGCTAGGGTATTAGGAATCATTTAGCAGACTATAAGCAGCTGCCAAGTTACATAGTTAACTAACAATGCTGTGTTGTTAGGCCAAAGAACCCTTATACCAGTTAAACAATAGATACAATGTCAATACCAAAAACAGAAACTGAAAAGGGTAAAATAAATTACTATAAGCATCAGAAACAGCACACACTATACAATGGAAATCACAAGTAACAGAGATCAGCACCAAGGACAGGACCCGTCAGTTAACAACAGTCGACAATTCAGCACCAGGAAATGAGGAGAATAACATACATCAATGTTACTGTATACAAACCTAATGTTTCTAAGACTGCTAAAAGTAGGTTTAAACAACTCCGGCACAAGCAGGAACTGTAAATGCATTAAGGTTTGTGGGAACTTAATTTTGCGGTACAGAGAATACGGAGTGGTCACAGTAATTTCAAGTTCACCGGAGTGTAGGCATGGGTGGGCAGAAGACGGAACATTTTCACAGTGGTTTTAAGATCAGAGTGAAGAGGTGAGAACATTAAACCACCACAAAAATGTCAACATTCACAGTAACCTGGGGGTTATACGACCGGGAAAACTAGGGTAAAATAACCACAGCACAGATAGGCATTACACACATATGACAATCAGTGTTCTCACCAGCATTTTTTCACAGCATAGGGGTCAGGTACAGAAGGCCAACTTTACGCGGTGCAAGTCAAGCGTGGAGTGCTGAAGACATGACCAGAGTAGTGAGTCCGGCATGTTCCCCCGGAAAATTTGTAAATTCATAACCCAATGAGACATTATTTCATCATTTTGAGGGATAAATTTTGTGAAGTAGAGTTTTTCCTCTGTCACAACCTCATTCTAAAGCCAAATATGAACTTTTTATAAGATTTATGAAGGGTCACAAGGTTTGTCCCAGAAAGAAACACCCCTATGCTGGTTGAAACACAGCATAGGGGTCCAGATCACAGCATAGGGGGTCCAAATCACAGCATAGGGGGCCCCGATGCTGAAAAGGCCTGGCGAGAACACTGACAATACCTACATGTATAGACTGAGATCTGTATCAGTCTACTCATTCACGTTCCTGAGCACCATAAATTCAGTATTGCTCCCTCAGAATGAAAGCCATGAGAATGGCTAATCAAATCATAAATGTCAGAGCAATTACTGCATACTTTCTGCATAGAGATGATCATGAGGTACTCACTGCAAATCAGCCCCACCCGATTGTAACACTGTATTCAAAACTTATGCTAGCCCATATTCTTTAAGTAATAAGGATATTTAATTAGGAAGTTTTTGTCTGTACTTCTATTTTGTACTACATGTATGTTTGATAGTTGTTGCCATACATTGTACCGTGTACGGTTGTTGTGTAATTAAGCTGTCATTCTTCAAATCTACAATTGAAATGACAGCTTTGCTTCCAAGCGTCCCTCGTGATTATGAGTGTAACAATGTGAGTAATACAAGCAATAGCGGTGGTGTTATGGTGACACAGTGATCAGCAAAAAGCATGTGTTTGGCAGAAGATAAATCTACATGTGGATAAGTGATTTGATCTGCTTGTTTCCTGATTCGATAGGATTTTGTCTGGGCTCCCTTGGAAATCAATTATGAAGTTTATTGAAGGAACCACCCTAAATATTTAGAAATATATTAGATAACTAAAAAAATCTAAGCTAAGACAAATATCACTTAGTAATCTTATCTGCTGTCGTCATTTTTACTACTAGTCGTCGAACAAATACAGCCATTATTCGTATGGAGCTTCAGTGTAAATTTGTAACAGAAAAAGATAGATAAATGAAATCTGGTTATTGCAATGTTAATTCGTATTCTAATCAGCTGACGTCTTTTTACCAGTCATTGAA
The DNA here is from genome assembly GCF_035083965.1 of Branchiostoma lanceolatum. Taxonomy (NCBI): domain Eukaryota; kingdom Metazoa; phylum Chordata; class Leptocardii; order Amphioxiformes; family Branchiostomatidae; genus Branchiostoma; species Branchiostoma lanceolatum. Next base: position 1,972,260 of record NC_089724.1, on the reverse strand, counting down.
AACCCCAGATGTAAACAAAAAAAAACAAGCACTCGTTTAGAGACAATATTCAGTTAGATTATTTTTTTTATTTTAATTATTAGAGTAAATTTGGAAGCGTAACACACCAGCTTTACAAGCATGCAGCAGTGGCTGGTTATATATAAAACCCTTAAGTACGCACAGAACGTTGTTTAATCTACTCATTACAGAAATCCGAGTAGAGTCATTCTAATATTAGCAATACACGGAAGTTCCTAGCATCAGGAATATAGACTGAACTTAACCAGCCCACACTTAGGAAGAATTCAGATGGACTTACCCTCATTTTCGCCTGACTCTGTCAGCCTTGTTTATGAAACAGACCCGTCCTCCGCTACTTTCTTGTTCAGCCTAAAATTTGGGTATGTCCCAATTCTTCCTAGTGTCGGTTATATATGCAAACTCCGGTCTTTATTCATGATCCCAAGTCATCAGTTCTACTCCCACTTTAAACTCAACTCAAAGACTGGCTGTGCTTCCGATGACACCATCTCCCACCCACTGACAGAAAACCGATGGTACAGCCTTCCGGGGGGATGTGCAGGGTTAGTGTAACCCCCGGTCTCCGGCTGGGGATTACCTGGTGCCGACCTGCTCACATATTTCAAACACTGTCAGGTGATTTATCAGTAGAGAAGGACGGAGACTTCCGCCAGAGGGATCTGTGGTAAAGCCCGTCACATGTACGCATAAGGCTAGGACTAGTAGGAGGCTAACATGGTAGACAGGGAAGGAGTCTTCCGCCAGCGAGATCTGTAGTAAAGTCCCTGTCACATGTACGAGTCAGGAGGCTAACATCAGAGGAGCAGACATTTCCCCTTAAGCCCCCGTCACACATGCAGGACCTTCCCACGACTTTGCCCACAACCACTCCCAAACCAAGGTCATTTCATTCCATTTTTATTTGTTCCACCGGGGTGAAATCACACTCAGACATGCGGCCTGTTTTTCAGATGTCCCTGCACACATACAATACTCATAAACAAATGTACACATAGGTAAAACTAGCAATTTACTTGTTTAAGCTCAGTGCTGAGGTGGGAGTAGCCTGGAATCCATTCTATTCTAACTGCTATCTACTCCACTGGTCTTTGTTGTTATTGTTTATTTTGTTAACCCAGGAATACATATCGCCTGCAGGCGGCGTTTTTCAAAGATTCCTGGGGGGTTTAACCCCATACATAGTAATACATAGTAACAATAAAACTGTCAAGTAATAACAAATAATACAGAAATAAAGATTGACTGGACAACTTTTCACCAAACAACAAAAATCCTTTGATTTGCTAACTTTCATGATTGGCTTGCACAGACAACTTTCAGAGATGAGGCAACCAAAGGTGGCAAGGTGGTCCTGAGGTTTGGGTTGTTGACTACTATATAGTACTTGAATCTAAAGATTCTGGGCTAGAATCCCTAGCAGACCCTGGGGAAAGGTATTTTGCACCTGAAAATGAGTACCTAGCTTCAGTTAGGGATGTGTTTTTGGATGGGATTAAAACCAGAGGCCCCGTTTGAGGAAAGCTACTGTGAAAGATCCCATCACACTTATCGAAAAGAGAAGGGGTCCTTCCCGATGTGAGTTGATCAAACCTAACACAGTCCGGTCTTGCTAACTGTACAAAACTGATGTGAGGAGTTTAAAGTAGCTTGTGAGAGAATCACAGAATAATGCTTCACCTCCTGTTATTCAGAAGACATGATCCAGACATATGCCTGGACTCACAAGTACCAATAATCTTACATTAAAGCGCCGTTTACTCCAGATAGGTCTGGGATCTGGAGAGAAGCCAGGTGACTGTACCGCTAGCTGCTGACAGCTCCGTCTGTCAGAGTTACCGATCGTGACGTTGTACAGGCAACGTGATCATCAAATATGGTAGCTTCATTTACAACTTCAGTCAACCAGGGTATTAGCTACATACGCGTCAATGCGTCTTTTGGACGCCCTACACTAAAATAACAAAGAACTTTAGGTTACTGATCGTGACGTTGTACAGGCAACGTGATCATCAAATACCGGTACGGTGGCTTCATTGACAACTTCAGTCAACCAGGGTATTAGCTACATATGCGTCCATGCGTCTTTTGGACGCCCTCCACTAAAATAACAAAGAGCTTTAGGTTACTGATCGTGATGTTGTACAGGCAACGTGATCATCAAATATGGTGACTTCATTGACAACTTTAGTCAACCAGGGTAATAGCTACATATGCGTCCACGCGTCTTTTGGACGCCCTACACTAAAATAACAAAGAACTTTAGCTTACTGATCGCGACGTTGTACAGGCAACATGATCATCAAATATGGTGGCTTCATTTACAACTTCAGTGAACCAGGGTATTAGCTACATATGCGTCCATGCATCTTTTGGACACCCTATAATAAAATAACAAAGAACTTAGATGCCCATTTTTGCAGCTGGACAGCAAGATCTAGAGGACCCTCTGTTTTCCTGGTAATAAGGTACACATGTTACTATGATATACAGTGTTACTGTTGTTATTTCATTCTACCAGACACTGGGACAGCCAGCCGGGGGGGGCTGCTAAAAGTATGATACCCCCCCCCTAAACAAAAATAAGATTATTCTATCATAATTCTGTAAAAGTCATTAAGAAATGTTTACTTATAACATTTTGCTGTTCCCAGATTAACTTTGTGTACTCCTGTGTACCTTAAATACTGAAACCCCCTTTTTCCCTCCTTCTGCAAAATGAAATTCCCACAAAAATGAACAAATTTGCAGTGCCACGACTCAGTTACAGGACCCGCAGATGAAAAATGACAGTAATTTCTGCAGATGAAATTACCCGGCATGGAAACTTCGGTCTGCAGACGGCTCCCACGGCTGACGGCAGTTTCACTTTACGACGCATCAAATCGATTTCTTCTTCGTACGTTACACCTTCAAGGATTCCCCCGTATCAAATCACCCACGAACCGCGGAACGGTGTATCACATTTCAGCTTTGTGCTTTGAATTGGCAAGTAGAGGCTAACACAAGGAACAGGTTATACCTACAGTTTGAATAATCCTTCAGCCGCAGAAAGCCAGGAGACTGTACCGCTGTAATTGAATTTCTTGGTTAACAGATTTTTTTTTTGATTTTAGCACAAGGACGTCATTAAAACAGAAAGCTGGGGTGAAAACTTGCACCTGACCATGTTCACTCCCTGAAACTGTTTCCACCAAAGTACAAACTTTCCTCTGAGATTCTGTTTTCATGTTGATTTTCCAATCTAGCATTTTTTCAAAAATTCTGTTAACCAAGAAATCAAATTGGTGTGGCCTTATGTACAATTAAGAAAAGCCCTACAGTATCTATACTTCTCTTTTAACATGGAACCCAACTCCAAAGTGATATATATTAATTCATGCTGCAATTTGAACACCTAAATTTCTTGTCCAAAAGCTAATGTTACAAAGTCTACTAGAATGTAGATCAACTGTCATGCATGTAACACTGGTACAGTTGGTCTTATAAGGGGTTTTAGAGGAAAGCCTATTTATAAGCATTTGGCTCTTTCCTTTTAATTAGTCACTGATTGAAGAAAGACAGCGGATGCTTGTGGTCTGAAACGTATGACTATTTCAACATTTTATCCAGTTGTTTGAGTCACTATTTTTGGCGTATCTTATTACTTGGATGTCTTACCTTCATCAAAGTATTTGGTTCTTTTAATATGGAAAAAGGAAAAATGTTGTATGGATGCCTCATAATGTTGTAATAGTTGAAATACTCACTAATATATTAGTTTCAGATGAATTACAAACATGGCAGCCCCCCCCCCCCCACCATCCTGTACACATGCACACAGTCATTATACACCGTTAAGCTTTCAAATTGGCCATTATCAAATTCCAATAGCCCGGGTCACTTCATATTCCCTGGCCTAGATCTGGTCACACGACATTCACACTACACTGCCTCACAGGAACACAGCCTAACACATGTACAGTGCAGAGGACACAGCAAGTACATACTGTACAATACCATACCAGATAAAGCATCTCATTATAGTACTTCACTCATAATCACATATCAGCTTATGATGTGGATAAATTTCATGCAAATTCCTATAATGTACATTATTTCTTTATCTAGAATATTGTGATGTACAAAAAGAATTGTTTCAAATCTCCATGCATTCTTTTATGTGGTATTTCTTAACCGAGGCAGGAAATCAGTTAAAATCTAAAGTACTGTATGAATATATGATTGATAAAGGGGAGGAACAGGGGTTATAGGAAGAAAACAAAATTTTGATTGTGCTTCAAGCAGAGGTTTGGGACAGACTGCCTATACTGACTTTAGTTTTACATCATAAAAATGGTACAGAACGATAAAACACACATGTCTTAGGAACAGTCAGACGTTCTAAACAGCTAGCCTCTACCGGCCTCCACGGGTCGCTGGGAAAATAGTAGAAATTGGCCAAATAGAGACAATTGTATGAAGGGAGTCGTCTACGGAGAGAGGCGAATGAAACCCTCCATGGCCAAAGTCCCCCAGCAAATATTCTCCCTATAGCCGGTGAGGTCAGTCTGGTAGAGACTACTAGACAGCATCCACTGTCTTTTATCAGGGACTGATCATGACTTCCGTCAGTGACAATGGTAGACAGCACGGCGATGGCACCTCTCCTACCCTGCCTGCCCACACTTTCAACTTCAACAATACAGTAAAACTCAATACCTCACTAACACTCAGGATTCCTATAGTATACAAAACCCACCTTCTTTCATCTCTGCATTCATTCATAATGTCTGGAAACAACTTGAGTTGATCAAATTTTAACCTTTCATAAATCTTGTATCAATACTATATGAATTATTAGTTGTACTAAGGAGGTTTTATATGGCTATACAGGCTAGCTAGTGTGTGATGCCATTACTGTGGCCTATGCGGTGCACCCAACATTTTTTCTGTGCACCTAATTTTTTTTGGCTGGGTGCACCGGTGCACCATTTACAAAAAAGAATTTCGAGCCCTGATGTATGTGTTTCTAAAGTCATACCCAGAGCTCTGAAGCTGTACAATAAATCTAATACAATTGTAGTAAACTTCAAATTTACCCAGATTGTTTTGGAACAACATAGCGATGATCCGTTTTAACTGCTTTTAATCATAATATTTTTTCGCTTGTGATATGCGTGATTTTGATATAACTATGTAAGGTAACTATCAACAGAATTCATATTAAATTCATGTTAACATGCAAATGTAACATGCAAGTTGATTGTAATAAATCTTAATCTGAAGTCATTGAACTCGGGTCATTAAAATCTACTGATGTAAGGGGTCGACCTTTACAAGGGGCAGGCAACACGCACGATTATTCAGGATCAAAGGAGGAGTTTGTGGGCAGACTTTCTAACTATTAATCTGAGGTCTCAGCCAATCTGGCATATCCTTAGACTCCTGACCCAAATTTCATCTGACATCCCCATTATTCATCAGACTCACTAGTACTCACTATGGGTGGATACCGGTTCGCTGGACCTGATTTGGACCTATATAACATCCAAGAACCGAGTCCAAAAAACCTGAAAGCCAAAACCTTCACCTGAACAAAGTACAAATATTTTCTATTTTGTTTGATGAAAAGTGTTTTGAGTCTCCCTATGAGAAGAAAAGGCATATACAATGTAAAATAAGTGCAACATTCAAATATTGAATACTGGTCTGCCTTTAAAGTCTTCTCACCAAGAAACTTTTACAGTTGTGCAGTCTTAATTCGCTATACTTAATATTGGTTTAATAAAACAAAACATGTCAACTAGACAGGATCAGGTCCAGGTTCAGGTCCGGACCTGAACCTAAATCTCTGGACCTAAACCTGGACTTGGACCTGATTAAGCTGAACCGGTATCCACCCCTAGTTCTCACAGACTCACTCACCTATGGATGATCTATACAATTCTCTCTTTTACATCAACCTTGTCTTGAATTTTTCCAATTTGTTTTCCGATAATTGGACAATCTTCACTTAAATCTTAAATTGTCTTCACTTTATTTGCATATCAATTCATAGTTTGTGGTTAAAAACCTACTGTTGGAAATCTTGTTCAGTGTCACTGACGAAAAATAGTGGATGCTACCAGAGAAACGTCTGACCGTTTCCAAAATCATAGCTAATTGTTTGAGTAACTACTATTTGGCATATCTTATTACCTGGATGTCTAACCTTCATCAACAAATCTCTGGATAATATATACAATAACTGCCGGCCAATTCGAAGGTCACTAGTCTTGTCATTGAGCAACTGTACATATGCTGGTTAATCAATCATCTGCATGCTCATGGATGGATATATTCTAAACCTAAACTGGGGGAAAAGTAATGAGGAGAAGACAACAGTTGCAGTGTGTGTTGGGAAAATATGCACATGTGTATGTAATTACCAGGGATACAGGGTGTCCCCTGTAAGGCTAGGTGTGACAGGCCGTTTAAATACAACGTGCCTGCGAAGCTGGTGTGTTACGCCGAATGACGGTTATACCGGCTTTATACTATTAATATATAGATAAAGAATTGCACTCAGATGTGCAAAATGAAGGCGACTGATTTCTTAATTCATTTTCTTACTGTAGGGCATCAAGTGAAAGCCCTGACGCCCTACTAGCTAATAGTCAGCAAATTAATGTAAAACAAATTGCCATTTCTTACATAGGTGCTAAAAGGAAACCATGTAATCATATATCATAATTTGACTTGTGACATACATGTTATACACACAATACATATTTTTGAACTACTAAAACATGTCAAATTGGTCCAGAGATCACTGTACTACGATAATGAATTACAGTAATTATCATGATACTCGAGATTCTCACTGGGACTCCAAAACCACTTAGCTCTGATGAGGTCTGCCCGTATGTCTAGAGCTGTTTGTGTCTTTTGCAAAACCATCTCATATTTTAAAAACAAACATGGCTAAGCAGTGACTGTATGTCATGTAATTAACAGGTTCAGTATAAAAAAATGTGTTCAATAGAAAAATGCTGACTTGTTAGTCCTTATGAATCACTCTGTTCTGAACGACAATAAAACACATTTTCTAAAACGCCCTGCGCTTTGAACCGAGCCTGTCCAAACTGACAAGAACGATTTTCTTGTCCAAACGACATGAAAAATTGATGAGTTCTTTTGTAAAGTCCACCGGCCCAGTCCTGAATCTTTGATGAGGTAAAATGTGCCCTCCGGGTTCGACATTGTTCCGCAGGAGGTGTTACCTAATGTGGGCGTTAAGGTAGAAATGCAATAAACAAACACCTTGAGTCTAACAGATTAGGACAGGGATACTTTACTATAAACAGCCAATGGTCTGGAAAAACGTCTGAAGAAAAGTGTACAGGATTAAGTGGACAGTTTGTCACTGACGACTATATTTTTCTATTTGACCTTTTCAGGATGAAGGAGAAACCGTTAGCGCTCATTTTTCTCCTGTTGACACCACTTTGTAATGACGTGTCTGATCTGATCCTTCAGAGAGGGACGTTAAGCTGTTGAGATTAGGTTTAGCTTTAAGCTACAGTCTTCAGCATATTTAGGATCTGGAGTCCCTCAGGGGTTTGATGTCACAGCAAGATTAAGGGGTGCAGAAGGGCAATACTGTTAATACTGGGTGCATTTTTTCTGAAAAGTGGATCCAGAATTGTGCGTCAAATTTTTCACTGCACCTACATTTTTTGTATATATTTGCATCTATATAGCCGGTATAATTGCCATTCGGCATAACACATCAGCTTCGCAGGCACGCGGCTCATCAGCAGCAGCTGGTTATATTACGCCGAACAACCTGTGTAGGATTACATAGTATTACATGACATTGTATGTCAAGGCACAACTATTGTTGACTCTATATAGCATATTGTTGACATTTTAGAGTCAGAAAAAAGTTTCTTGTATTACCTGAAGTAAATATTTCTAAGTTAGCTGTAGAATTTCATGTTCAGGCTCTGAAAAGAGGCAGCAATGATTGTGTTATTAGGTTTTACTGACATTCTACTTTTTTCTAATAATAGTATGTTGTACACCTAAACTCTTCCTGTGCACCTGGATTTTTAGCTTATATTTCTTAAAATGTACCAGCACACCCTACTAGTACAGTAGTATTCCTTACACTAAATTTCAAGCTCTGGCAATAGCTAGGATGTCTAATGTAACCAGGGATCTCCCAAGAGAATGAAACAGTTAAGTTCCTTTCCATCCTGTTCTAATCCCAGCTCCATCCTGTTGATTTTCAAAGTTGGGGTATTTCTTTCAATGTTCCCCCAGCAAAGCCTGTACTAGTAATTTTGCTCAAAATTCGAGATTTCATTAATTGTAGACAAGATGTAAAGCTGAAATTGCAGGAAATGACTTCCATTTGTGTCTGGAAAAGGCAAAATGCAATAGACCTCGAGCCTCCCCCTCACGCACGCATCTTACATGCTTTTTTTAAAGCACCCTCCTCCCATCCTGCTCTACATATATATTTCTGGGGAGATCCCTGGTAACACTGGTCATACTGAAAAATACAGCATCTCCAATCCTACATGAAGTCAGGTTAACCATGATGATAGTATTGCCTCCACATAACTCATGCTGGCATTCCAATCAAAATCCCATTAATGCACATTCCGCAATTACCACCTGCCTGATGGGAAGGGAAGATTTCCAGAGTCTTAACTTTAATAGCCTTGCCGCGGAGTGATGGAAACCCGAGGTTTAAGTCTCACCTGGCCAGGTTTGTGACAGATGGAACCCTTATCGGAGGAATCCTCTTTGGAAAAGGTTAAGATGCGCCCCAGGAACTTAAATCATTCATACAGAATACAGAAAAGCATCTCTGCAGGTCTGGTGTCAATGTTAACATTGATGAATCTAAAGACTGGGGAAAACCTACAACGTGGTTAGAAAGCCTCAGTTTGTATTTTATAATAGAAGCTCATCTGTATTGGTAGTAATTTCATAATACAGTCACCAGCACTGTGCTAAACTTTCTTCCTTTAAGTTAGTGTTGGAAGAAAGTTTAGCACTGTATTATCAGTTTAAATGTATTTATTATCTATTTCTGAAAAAACATCTTTACAGTTTGAGACATTCACCATGTACAGTATAGCACACAAACTATGAATTATTGAGCACTGGTGCTAAACTGATATTGATAAGGCCACGCCAATTTAATTTCTTGGTTAACAGATTTTTTGTTAATTTTAGCACAAAAAAAATCATGAAAACAGAAGGCTGGGGTGAAAACTTGCACCTGACCCTGTTCACTCCCTGAAATTGTGTGCACCAAAGTACAAACTTTCCTCTGAGATTCTGTTTTTCTGTTGATTTTCCAATCTAGCATTTTTTTTAGATTCTGTAAACCAAGAAATTAAAGGGCCTAAGGTAATGTAATATACTTATATCTTCTTCACTACCCTGAACAGGTTGTACAAGTGAATTGTGTACGGCTCTCTTCACAAATTGTTTCTGGGAGACAGAACAGGTGACGATACATCTATCATTTTGTTTCCTCTATTTCGAAAACTCCTCTATCTTATTTGTAACCCAGGGCCCCACTGCAAAGCAGTGTCAATCACAAGGCTGGCCAACCATGGATTAAAGACGACAGAAAAATAGATAAATGAAATAAATGAAATAAATCATGGACTATGTGTAGACTTCATCCCTCCATCTGCTTGAGGAATTCAAAGGTACAGACCTACACTGACATGTATTTACCACCATGTCAGACCCACAAAGCCTGGAGTCACAAGCATACGTGTGCTTGTTCTACATACAGACTGTATTCACACCAAAGGCTTTCACGAACCCACTCCTTTATTTTCACTGAATGTGTTTCTCTCACTAGTTCTACTTTCAAAGCAACGACAGAAGTCAGACGCAGCTCTTGAGTCACATAAAAACGCCAACCAAAAATTCACCTCAAGGGAAGAAACTTATCAAACTGACAAAATCGCTCGACAAAATTGGATTTATGTCGAAGATGGGCCGGGAATGACATTAGGAATGGATATCTAATTCTGAGTCACAATCCTGTTTCAGACCTTGCTCAGGCTTTTGGCTGTTTGCCACCGAGGAAACAATGTCATAGAAACAAAACAAAACAACACACAAAAACAGTGCCAATTAGTGAATTACTCTCACCTCTCAAATAAACGTACCGGTACGTTTATTTTTTTTCGCCAATAGTTCCACCCTGTACTTTCTTATTCTAGACGGTACGTTTATTATTTTTTGAAAAATTGAGGCTTTGCAAACCAGGAATCCCTCTAAAATCGTAAGTTAAGGGTTTTCTGCCCATATTTCCCCGGTATTTTTGCTCGTAATTCGCTATTTTTCGGCCTACCGGCGTTGATTTTCTCGCCGCTTTGACGGCCTTGTGAAAAGTATCCTGGCGGCACTCGTAACATATCGGTCGATATCGCTATGACGCTACAAAGTAAATCGGAAAATAAGACGCGACATTGACATTTTAAAATACAATTTTCATATAAATAACTTTGATAGTCTCTGTTTACATCGTAAACCAAAGCACGCTGATCAAAAACGTGTGGAGTAGGGTGCTCGCCTGCACGGGGAATAATAATTTCCTGACCACTATATCCGTAGTATCGGCAGCGCGGCGGAAGAATTATTTGTTCGCAGAAGACATGTAACACGTCAAAACAACAATCATAACTTAACTTCCCTTGTGATATGTGTTTTGAGGCCACAAAATCTCTAAAACGGCAGAAATATGTCCGATATGATTCGGTAAACAACAGCGCGAAATCGCGAAACATGGCCGCCACTCTCAGGCATGGCGACAGTAAAACTAGCAGCATATTGCGTAGTGCGGATACCGATCTTTAAAATGATACCGTAAACGCATGGAAATATTATATTTTTTGGGCAACGATAGACACACAGCGCCATATTTATTTTCAGAGGGTTCATTTTTTTAAATAATCGTAAGATTTTCCCAATTTTGGCGGTTCATCGCGGGTTTCTAGTGTCAACACGTAATGGGTAACTTCTTAGTATGTGCGGTCTGTGACGTTGAGCTACTTTTACAGTCGATCTCTGTTCAATATTGTGGGATTTACCGCGGGAACTCGAAATCCGAGCGTCTCACTTTGTTTTCGACGCTATGGAGCAAAAGTTTATAGACATATTTCTTCTGTGGAAGGACTGTGTTCATATTTGTGTTTTTTTGTGGTTGATGTCTTTAGAAAATATGATCAGGTACATTTAACTTTTAAAAGTACTCTGATGATTTTTGTTATATGTCACTGATTGTCAGTCATAATAAAATGATATAACAATTTTCTTTGATCACTTGCTTCAAGTTCCAAATAGAAAAAGCATGTATCATGTACATTTTCACTTGTTGAATTTGAAAGCACCGTGGCCCCCGGTTAGGGGTCATAGCGGGGAACCTATGCCCAATTTTTCAATATTACTATTATATTTTACGAAGAGGCGAGGAAGATCATCATGATTTGAACAAGCTATGGACAGTTATTCTGTTCAATATCTATATACTTAATAGGTATGGCATAATTGACTAAATATAAGTTACCTACCTGCTTATTATCTTATTTCCCTCTGACAGTGACAGTTGTATATGTATGGACACAGTTTACCTAGCATCGACTGTCGATTTTTGAAATTTTCCGGGGGGTATTTTTATTCCAGGGGGTACTTATATTACATTTTGAAAATTTGTCCGGGGGGTACTTCTATTCCAGGGGGTACTTCTATTTGAGAGGTGAGAGTACTATTTTCAATCATTGTTTTTATCAAGTTGACAGTTATTTCTGAATCAATCAGTAAGTTACTTTGAAAATTGCACATTTCAGATTTTAAGCTATTATGCAAAAAATCTTGTTGCCAAGCACATATCAATGAAACTTAGTGTGTAGCTAGTGAACTTACAATTTAGAATATACATTTATGTGCAACCTGACTGAAAAATTTGTTTCAAAAATCCAAAACAGATCAGTTTGAGAAGATTTACATCAAAAAGCTACTGTAGTCTGACTCTACCCAGACAGCCATTTATTAATCAAGTTACAGTCTACTAGTACAGTAATGACACCACAAAGGGAAACTAACACCTGACCCATTCAGCACAGGTGGGACCACTTGCCCCATTTCTCAGCTGGGCTGAAAGGCTCCCTGGGTCCTTATGTACACCTGCTCAGGCTCAGGTGCCAGACTAGGGGTTAAGTCTCCAAGACAGTGGCTGCCACCCAGACTTAACTTGAGACGTTCCACTTATGGCTGTCTAGGTTTAGCCACTGATTCTAGATCTAGTTTTAGAACCAGTCCTGGACTTTAACATTGAACTTGAAGGCAGTTTGCTGTCTTGATTCTTTCTTCATCATCATCATCATCTATCAGCCTTTATCCGCCGGGCCCAAACAAAAAGTACCTATTTCACTCCAGTATCAAGCATCATTCAATCAGATGCACTTTCCCTTATGAAAAATATTGAATTTAGAAAAGACTGCTGCCACATGCACTTTCCCACCTCTTCTCAGTCATCCTGAAACCAACTTTTATTTAAGGGCAAAGCAAAGACCTAGACTTAAGAGAAAACGTCATCTAAATATCAAACAAATTTTCTAATTGGATCAATATCAAAATAGTTTACCTTTCACTTTTAAACATTTATTTGTTTTGTTTTGTAAACAAAATCTCTTTCCATTTGCCAAATGAATGTCTTTCCCATTAAAATAAGTCTCAGATTATGCTTGGTCCAGAAAATCTCAGGATAAGAACCCAGGACCATCAAATATGCTTTGAACAGCAGATTGGAACCCTGGACCCCTGGTTCCTGGTCCTGTTCAGCAGATTGGAACCCAGTGTACACCTGGTTCCTGCATGGTCCTGTTCAGCAGATTGGAACCCTGGACCCCTGGTTCCTGGTCCTGTTCAGCAGATTGGAACCCTGGACCCTGGGTTCCTGTTCAGCAGATTGGAACCCTGGAGCCCTGGTTCCTGATCCTGTTCATGTGACATGTGACATTGTGAGTCACCCTCAGATCACACACCAGTGGTACCACCAGGTGATGTCACTGTTTGGGACACGCCGTATTGTTAGCTCTACAGCCCGACAAAAACACTCTCGTTTCGCTTCAATTCCTGTCAAGACTACCTGAAATTTTCAGACAAAGATCTAAAATCTCCACCCGTTTTCATTCAGCTAATGCTGCAAAAACAATTTTTAGTTCTCTTATTTTGAGTTCTCCTATTTGAGTTCTCCTATCCGGAACGTGTCCTATTGTTGACACTACAGACTCACCAAAACAGATCTGTTCCGCCTCCGTTCTTTCAAAATGTCCTGAACGGTTTCTGCCTTGTAAGGACCTAACGTGTTCGTGTGTAGACATGTCTGTTATCTTATCATCAAGCAACCCTTAACATTGATAATTTTCTCTTTAAAAATGCTTAAAATCAAAAGCGGGAAATGAGATGTAGAAACTGTGACGTTTAAGGAAATACTTGTACTGTACACAGGAAACAGTGGAGCCTGTTAGTACAAACACAGCATGCCCTGTAGGACACATCATCTTTCTGGTCCTGTGGGCATTCCACAAAAAAATTATCATTTACATATAGGCTGTCAAATTACCAAAATATCAACCACATGGACTTTATGTCAATAAAGCCAATATTATTGTGCCTTAAATGTACCCAATATTAGGATAACTTTTTTAGTTTTAAACCAACACAATTTCTCTGGCCGCAGAAGAAAAAAGTAAAGCCTCGGCAGTTACTAACTGTTACTGTTTCTACACCCTAAAAACCACCCGTCAGAATAACGCCATGGGGAGGGGGGCGGAGTAACCCTTAGGATCGAATAGATGTTTTTTTGGCGATGAAATGTCACGATTCGAAATTGTGGTTTAGCGGGTCGTACCGACACTGTCAACTACTCAGACGTGCTAACAGAAATGTCGTACAAAATACAGATTTCATACACAGGAAATACAAAGTGATAGCCTCTAATCTTCGCCGCAGTTTTGGAACATTTGCAGGTAAAACTCACCAGTATGTCGGCCACTTCCGCGTCCAGACCGGCTTCCGCCATCTGATAACAATCACCACAAACTTGCCGCCGGGCTTTTATTCAAATCTCCCAGCACCCTGCTAGCTTACTGACACCCTCCTCCTCCAAGACGACTTGAAAGCGGCCTTACAGACGTGTGTCCGGCGCCTTGCGAGGCAGGTGACCTCTACCTGACGGACAGACAGACCGGGGTGTTTGATGTCCACCTGAACAACTGGGGGACGGGTTCTACGGGAGGACTGAAATTAGCACTCTGTTCCGCGCCGACACATTCGCAGTAAGGTAGTGGAAATGGAAATGAAACTTCGGAAAAGAGGACACGTTTCAGGAATAAAAATATTTGTTGAAGAAATTTTAAATAACGACGAAAGTATTACTATATAGTTTTGGGTGTAATTTCCGATGAAATTGATAACCGTCAAACAAATAAAACACAAACTCAGGCTTTAGGCACGTCATTCGTATGCAGATACGAGTATCCGATTGTTTCAAATCACTTGCAGACGACATTTCTCAAAGTGCCGTTGTCATGACAACGGCAGATCGAGTTCAGGGCATGAAATATTTAACATTTGGTGCTGATACATTAGAAATGTCTGTGCAGGATGGCCCACCGGGAATTAGAATCTACAATATGATTTGATTTTTTTCAAAACTACTCAAATATAACCGTTATTAAACAGCAAAACTGAACGAGAAATCTAACCAAAAAGTATACAGACTCCAAAGACCATATACTGTTTTTACTATTTTTTTACAAGTACACTTTACATTTTTGGCATAAATGATTTAACTTAAGGACATTTAGTTTACAAAGCCTACAGTCAGGAGTTCGCCACCCCCAGACCCCGGGGAAGACCACCGAAGAGATGGAAAGACCAAATTGTGAAGGACACGGGCTTAAACAGTCCGGAAGCAGAGGCTAGGGCAAGGGACAGGACTACATGGAGGATCCTCCTGGAAAGCAAGGGGCCAGCCTCTGGCCTGAGCACATAGGCAGGCAGGTAGGCATTTAAGGCCTTCTTGCAGTGAGTTACTGTGTGGCTTGACAGTGGGGACCCCTGGCAGTCTCAGTGATTACTGCAGTATCAGACCTAGACGTTTTGCACTACTGTACAATGTATTTGTATCAGACCAAGACGTTTTGTATTTGTATTCATCATTATTTGTAGTTAACGTTATTTCCCAGAGCGTGCGTGTGGGAGTTTTGGGAATTCAAGTTCCCAAAAGTGCTTTTTTGCATCATTGAAATTTATTGAAATAAGTTGAATTTAGCTAATAATAATTACTTCCACTATCACATGGAATAAAAGAATCCGATGAAATTACAAAAGTCACTTTTTTATCCATTTTTTTTCATTATGATTCAACAAATTCAGACAATTTTTGGACACAAAACCTATATATAATACATATTCACAATATAATGACCAACCATTGGAATTCCAACAGGTAACATCGTAAATGGAATTTCTTCACTTATTTGATATGATAAAACAACATAGTGCCATGACATGATATGTTACAGTTATAAGAATATTGATCATTTAGTGAATCATAGATAAAAACTATCATCACTTTCACAGTCACACGGTGACACGGTTCACAGTCTGAGACCCTTACCCTGTAAAAAATCAACTCTCTTCACAAATTTCACCACATTTTCTGCCACTTTTACCTAATCAGAAATCAATATTGACTTTTTTTGCCACGGTGACCATCGATTGGCTGAAAACATGGTCATACCAAATAAGGCAAGCTTTTAGAAACCTTTTTTTATATTTGGTTTAAAAATTGTCTTGATTCATTTTTAAAATGGTTCTTATAACACTGAGCAGCTGAGTGTGTTACATTTCCTAGGCCTAAGTTATACCGATTAAACTAGATTACCATAAAAATGACACCCTTTTCCCCTGGTAAAGACTTTTACAGTAGTTTTAAAATCCTCATTAATTGATGTTTTAAGATAGGACAATTTCTTATCACTATTTCCTGGACTTTTAAAACCAATCATCTCTTTAAAATTGCTAGATATAGACATGATATGAATTAATGTAACATGTTTCAAAGCCTCATCACTTCATTTTTACCAGTTTTTCTGTCCTTTTGCAAAATAGTTTCACCTTTTTAAAATACATGATAAAATATATATACAGTATAATTTTCTATTACTAGTTATGATAGTTTTGCAGTCCTTTTTCTAGTTATAATAGTTTTGCAGTCCTTGCATCCTTCTCTGCCTCCCGTTTGGCCTTCTTCCACTCCAGGATGAGTTTCTGCTCCTCCATCACCTTCTGGTACTGCGGGTTATTCTGGCTGTACGCGAGTTTCGTCACCAGCGGTGCCCGCCGTAACCCAACACTGTGCGCCGACGTCTCGCTACGAGAGTCTCCGACCCTCACCCCGGGGTGCTGCCGCGTGTACGTACGCAGCGTCGAGTCATAGATGCTCTGGGTCGTAGGGCCGCCCGAGGTGGAGCCCAGGTCGCCCTGGGGCCGCGGGTACGATTTGAACGCCTCGGGTGGAAGGATCCGTCCGAGCTCATCCACCGGCGGGCGTCGCATCTCGCTCTCCACGCGAAGCCGCTGGAACTCATCCAGCTGCTGCTGAAGCTTCAGGACGACGTCCCTGTAGAGAGAAAGTTTTATTTAGAATCTTATGTATAATAGGATCGTCAGGAAAGACCTTGACAGCGCCAACACCTCATGGCAAGAGGCAAAGAAGACCCCCTGAGACCGGAAGAGGTGGAGACTAACCACTGAGGCCCTATGCTCCCGAAGGGGCGAAGAGGATTAAGTCAAGTCAAAAGTCAAGTATAATAGGATATTGGAGTTTTCTTTTTACACAACCAGTGACTTCTTACCTACCTGCTGACATTTCGGTGCCTGTCAGACACCTTCTTCAGAGCTTTTGACTGGAGTACTGCTTCTCGCCGCTATAAATAGCCGAAGAAGGGGCTGACAGACACCGAAATGTCAGCAGGTAAAAAGTGACTGGTTGTGTAAAAAAGAAAACTGCAATATCCTAAAGTATGTTCTTTGTAATACAGTCTAGTTGGGCAGCCCTGGCTGTGTGTGCTGAACAGCTAACCCACTAAATAAATATACAAATAAATAGAATAATACTGATATTGTAATGTTAGTGGTCCGCAACATCAGCTTGTCTGCCTGGCGCTCCACTATGTATATGTCTTGTTACAACTTTAATAAAGAATAAAGAATAACACTCCACCTGCGCTGCCCTGGGTCGCGGACCATCGTCCGGCTCTCCGCCACGTACTTGGCGAAGGTGTTGCGCCCCATGTGGGAGGCGCGCGGCATGTTGATGGGGTACATGGCGGCCACCGTGTCGTTGAGCCCCTGCTTGGGCGTGGCCCGCAGGTGGTAGCCGTGCAGCGCCGTGAAGTTCCGCCAAACGTTGCTGTTGTAGTCCCGCGCCTGCTTGGGCGGCATCATGGGCTCGTGCCACCCTACCTCCTGTAGTCACAATAAACATAGACATCATTGGTCAACTTTCTGATGTTTTGCACACTTACACAGACACACACACACACACAGACACACACACACACACGCACACACACATGTAGTCTGTCAGTTAATGCATCATTGGCTCATGCCATCCTACCTCCTGTAGTCAGGGTTACATAGTCAACATCAGTTTACTTTCTACACATACACACACACACAAAACACACACACACATAAACACACACACACACACACACATACACAAACACACACATCCTTACACACACACACACACACATACACAAAGACACACAAACACACACACACAAAAACACACATACATGTCACATATACACACACTTGTAGCTATTTAAGTTGGCTGAGTTCACGACAGTACCGTACCTGCCATAGATGGAAGGTGGGCGGGGGTTCGAATCTTGGCGTGGACTCTTCCACGGACGTCCGCAGCTTGTGGTTGATTTCGATGTTGGTGGCGGTACGCGGTGGCTTGTTGGTGGCCAGCCTCTGGATCGGTCGAGGAGTGAAACCTGTGTGCCAAATTAGGACTGCTATTACACACAAACCAAATCAAATCAATCAAATCACACAAACCCACATCAAATACATGTCATTGAACTTAAAGATTCATATGCTGGGGACTGAGAAGTAACAAGTCATTTTGCAAGTTGTAAAGCCGTGCCATGAGATTTCTAAGCCTTAGAAATTCAACTTCAATTAACTTAATTTACATGTACAGTTTTATGTTAACTTGGAAGAGAATATTTTCCAGTATTATTTAAAATGGCATGTTATTTCTGTCATATACTAAAGGCCTTTGTCATCAGAATAACGGTCAACACTTAGACGTATTGCACAGCAGCCATAACACTATTAGACTGTATTAAAGGTTACATGAATCCCGGTACTAACCTGACTGACTCGGGTTGGGGATGTTGGCGAGATTTTCCCGCTCAGCGATGGTTGGACCGCGGGCAGGCATGGTGCGGAGAGCGATCATCACACGGGCTGGGGGGTTAAAAAAATTGTGAGCGTGATTAAGGTAAGTGTTAAACAAAATATATTAAAGATATATGATCACATGACTGAAGTCCCCTGAAGTTGCTGAAGACTAAAGAAACTGCAGAGCATTATGAAGGCATATTTTACTGATGAACCTTAGTACAAGTCTGTCATGCAGTTTTATTTTACACATGGAAGTAAAATCAAAGTCAGGGGTATGAGGTTTTTTGTTTGGTAGTTAGGGGGGAGGGGGGACTTAAAGAGCTGGGCTATCGTGTGACTGGAGAGCAAAGAGTTAAGCGACATACGATAGCGTTGTTTTCACTTGTTGTTTGCTGACTGTCTGCGATGAGTGTGCTGTTTGGTAAATGTTCAAGAGATGACATTCGGTGGAGCTTTCACAGATCTTCACAACAACAGCATGACGAGAAATATGCAAACCAAAAGTTACGTAAAAAGTTTCGAGAAGAAAACCTCATATTATGCACAACACAAAGATGTCAGCGATTTGAGCTATATTCAAGGTTTTAATAGAAAAGAAAACAGATATGAAATGACCAACCTGAAGTCTGCGTATTGAAGAATCAACTAGCGCAACCAAAATCGCAAAGAACTAAACATTTCGTGCATTAAAATCAAAGAAACGAGCAGAAATTTCCTGTCCCTGCGCTACGCCGCCATGTTGGATTGACACCGCGTCCGGCCGGTCACCATGGCAACATCAATCATAATATTTACTACCAATTAGCTGTTCCATCATACTCCCGCCGCTAGCATTGGCTAAGTAGTATTACTCAGCTTTTGCAAACGCATCCCATTAAAATCAGTTTTGAGGGTAAGAAAGATGTTAACGCCTACTAAAATGTTTTTGGAGAAATGTTTTATGATCTCAAATGTTTAGAATTAAAAGTGAGTCACGTCTGTATTAGCCGTTAGCGGGGAGTGAGTTCGTCGCTAAGAACAGCCGGTGTTCCGTCCGCCATGTTGGTTCTGTGATGTTGATAAGTTGTTGTGAGTTTTGATCAGTGGTGATGACCGCGTGAGTTTTATCCGTCCTGTCAGACTTCTCCTGACTCCTGACCGCGTCTGATCATCACAGGATAACCCGGGATCGCTCACCGCACGGGACGAGCTGCCAGGTGGGTCGGGTTGGGTGTAACACGGGATTTTATGCTATTTAAATTTGTTGAGAGGGATTAAATATCATGCAAGTTAACGTTAACGTTACAGAGTGACATGTTCATGTAACGTTTGGTATCGGATTTATAGTTTTGACATCTGACATGCATTTTTCTTATCAACTTAGCGGAAGTAGTTCTCGATGTTATAATCCCTTTTGAATTCCTATTCTGGTGAAACTCTCAAATGAAGTGTTTGCTGTCATCATAAGCCCAAGTTTGGAATAATATCTATTTTGCAACATCAAGTTCAGAAATCTTTAATCGGATTTTTGTAGTATTTAGAGATGAGTTCATTATCTACAAGCTGAAGTCCAAAGTGACCTAGGTGTTTCTATGTTTTCTAATTGTTTCGTTATTGGGCAGAAATGGTTTTCCAATTTTACAGCTCAGATAGTATTTCCTCAGCATACTGTAAACAAATGCTAAATGCATTTGAATTCGCTGTAGCTTTATTTTCCAATAGGGGGGGACATCACATTTTTTGAAATTTATAGTTGAAACAATTTCATTTTAGTACTTAGCATTAGAATTGCAAAACATATATTCGTGTTATGATTTCAGGATATTGATTTAAAGAGGCCACCACGAAAATAAATTAAAGGGCCACATCTCCATCTATTAGTACAGTACTGATGGTTCACTAGTACTATAGCTCCTTTATCTGACCCCATGCACACATATCACACACATCAGAGCGCTCAGTCTCCAACAGAACCTACATGTAGTTGTTGTCCTTGGCTTGTTGACGTTGTTCTGTGATTCTGTGATACGAGCCCAGTCTGTTCTGTTGCTGCTCACAGCTAATCAGTCACTTGACTGTTCAAGTGACTGATTAGCTGTGAGCACTGTGTGCAGTTCTCAAACATCTGCTGCCTCTCCATACAGTAATGCCAATAATGGGGCCTCTCTTGATGTGAAGTTCAATGCATGGCTGGGATCCGAACTTTCCACCATCTCAATCTGAGATTTTGTGGTTCAGTGGTTAGTGATTCTGCCTTTGGACCAGATGGTCAACAGCCTGAATCCTGGCTGTTTTGGCTCCAACGATTGTTGCAGGCAGCAAGAAACATTCGAACTCAAAGTCCTTCAAATCACTTATCAGATGCAGTCCATTTACTATTCATGCTTATGTACAGGAATTTTCCTAGTACATGATAGTTTACGTTGAACCTGTAAATCATGACACAAGCAGTGCCGTGCTCCTCCTTGTCACAGTCAGTAGAAGGGTAGTTTTTCATTAAAGCAAACTGTGCCAAGATACACGTAGATCAGTTTCATCTTTCCTTTTACAATCTCCATTATGGCCTGCTCAATATTATGTACGGTAGTCTTGGCTTAAGAATTTTGTTAACATGAAGAAAGTGTCACACCATTAGAGTTTAGATTGGGCCAATTTCACAATTTCACAGTGTAACATATATTTGTTACTCCAAATGTCTTGCCGACTCTGTATCTAAGATTTGTGCCAGTGCCCTCTTGTGACCATACCGCTGATATGAGCAACGAGACTTGCCATTCAGAACATCTTAAGACCCAGTACTGAATAATAGATGTTCCTGCCCTGCCCTCATCACGGCGCGGCCGCCCTGACTATTGTCCTGCCTTAAAAATCAATACTGCTGATCATCATGTTGGGTCACGTCTCTGTCAACAGTCAGGAAATATGGATTTCTATTGTTAGAGTTATTAACTTACAAATGGGTACAAATGTGGAGGGTTATGTAATAATAGTTTAGTCTACTGATGGACTCTGTATTGATTGATACGACTCTGTACTGGTCAATACATACTCTGTAACAGCTGGAAAAAATCAGAATATATATATATATATATATATATATATATATATATATATATATATATATATATATATATATATATATATATATATATTATATATATATATATATTATATATATATATATTATATAAAATATATATATATAATTCATACACTTTGATCTTTGACTGAATACTGTAGTACAAATTGATAGAGTAAGGTGAAATTTCTTACTAAAGACCTGAATCAATGCATTGTGACTATGTCACTTATTTTAAAGCATGTATGATTTGGGGATTGATCTTTTACAGCTTGTATCTTTATAATCTAGGGTATCATTTCTTTCTTGGAAACAGTATCTTAATGGTGTGTTGTTGGAAGGAGTCTTCAGCATGGTTTCAGGTTCATTGATGGTAAAACCTGGTCTGTGTGTTAACTTCTAGAAGCAGTTCAAGCAGGTATCTTCCACCCTCGTAAACCAGGACCGCCTATCGCTCGACGTTACATCGCGAGCGTAAGCGGCCCTGGTTAACTGGATCGCTACATATGGTTAAAGCTACGTTACAGGTTACGTGTTACATAGTTGCTTTGGTTACCCAAAACAAATGTCAGCCGATAGTTGTTTTGGGTAACCAAAGCAACGATGTAACACGTAACCTGATTGGTTGATAGCTTCCCAGCGTTCTTTGCGCGCTGCTTCCGATGAGGGGAAGCAGGTGACGTAGCTATAACCATATGTAGCGATCCAGTTTACCAGGGCCGCTTACACTCGCGATGTAACGTCGAGCGATAGGGGGTCCTGGTTTACGAGGGTGGTATCTTCTTGAGAAGAGATTTTTTCAAGAAATTTTATGATGATGTAGATAATGATGATAAGGAAGAAGAACATCATGAAGTGACCATTTTTCTGCTGTTTCCTTCCCAGGATGCCTCGCTCCAGGTCTCGGCGTGACATGACCCTCCTGCAGGCCATCCTTGACACGGAGGGGTTCGGGGAGAGCGAGCACCCTGGCTCCGACAGCACCCTCAACACGACGTCCAGGTAATATCTATGCAGGGATCTCCCCAGAAATATATAGCAGGATGGGGGGAGGGTGCCAGGCACAGGATATGTGCCGCGAGGGGGGAGGTCTAGAGGGGGGCGCACACCTCTCAAAAGGAGAGGCTGTTGCATTTTGCCTTTTTCAGACATATTGCATTTTGCCTTTTTCAGACATAATGGAAATTATTTCCTGCAACTTCAGCTTTACATCTGAAATTTCTAGTTTTAAGCAAAATTACAAGCTTGGCTGGGTAATATTGGAAAAAACACCCTAACTTTGAAAATCAACAAGATGGAGCTGGGATTAGAACAGGATGGAGGAGCGCCACTGTTCCAATCTTTAGGGAGATCCCTGCTATGCTCAATGACCTGCAGTGGGCCCTTCTCTCCGCAAGGAGGAGGAACACCCACCTTATCTTTTTCTACAAACTCGTTAATAATCATGTCAATATAAACGCAGACAGTCTACTTAAACCAGCTCAGGGGCGCACCCGGGGTAGTCACCATCTTAAATTCCAAACTCTCAACGCCCGGACAGACACATACAAACACTCGTTCTTCCCCCGCACCATCCCACAATGGAACGCCCTGCCTGGTGCGGTTGTTACGGCTCCCACTGTTGAGTCATACCGTGCCAGGCTGGAGGCCAGCCCGCCTTAGTCTGGGACCTCCCCCCCCCCCTACTTTGCCCCTTGCGGGGTTATCTGGGGGGTAACGATGATGATGTTTCATGTCAGTTGTACAAAAACATTTGAACCTCGTTGAAGCGATTCATCCGAGTCACGTGTGATTACCAGTTACAAGAGTATTCTTCAATCGTTGACATAAGAAAGGTAACAAAATACGTACCTCCAAACTTTCGACATCCACCGTACGTCTTGATTTACACAAGTCTTGACCTAGTCTCATGCTCTCGCGAGACTAGGTCATTCCGTCATCAAGACTTGGAAATCGAAAATTTGGAGGTACATATTTTGTTACCTTTCTAAAGTCACTGATTGAAGAATAGTCTTGGAAACTTTTATACCTCTGATTGACAGATATCTAATACTCTGTAGGTGAATTATTCTTCTTCGCATCTTGACTTTCTGACCAACCATGAATATCCATCTTGTTAAACTTCTGCATCAAACTCAAGTCAATACTTCTCCACCAATTTAATTCTCAATTTCAAAAGAAGTCAAGTTCAAGTGAACCCCATAGCAGATTGATATCAGATTTATGTCACAGCTCAATAAAGGTAAAATTATTATTAGTATATGTAAAAGTTCAGATTCAAATAACCTTAACTAGTATGATTTCTACTTGCAGCACCGCCAGCAACCCTCGTGCCCCCCGACCTGCTGACCCTTGCGCCCCCCGACCCGCCGACCCCCTTGACCTCGCCCTGCAGCAGAAGCACCGTGAGCTGCAGCTGTTGCTATGGCAACAGCACGTGGAGCGACAGGTGCTGATGCAGAGGCAGGTGCTGCAGCAGCAGGTGGTGATGCATCGATCATCTTATCCACAGAGGAGAGGTGAGGAGGGGGAGGGGGTATCAGGAGGGGGTATCAGGTCGGGATGGAGGGGAGGGAGGGGGTATCAGGAGGGGAGGAAGGGGGTATCAGGTGGGGAGGGAGGGGGTATCAGGTAGGGAGGGGGTATCAGGTGGGGAGGGAGGGGGTATCAGGAGGGGAGGGAGGGGGTATCAGGAGGGGAGGGAGGGGGTATGAGGTGGGGAGGGAGGGAGTATCAGGTGGGGAGGGAGGGGGGAAAGGATAGAGGGAGTAAGGGTGTGATGTTTCCCTTCTCTGTTGCATTTGTTTTGATAAAATATTATAATTAAACTGTTCCTCAGAAAGTTATTAATACATTTTCTTAATCTTAATCAAAGGCCATGGCCTGAAGAAGTTGATTTTAAAGAAAAAAAAGCCAAATCTGATACAGATGTGGACATGCCCTTGTTACCTTTCAAACATTCAATTTGTAATATTTTACAAATAGGCTAATAATAGTATTCAGACATGAGGACAGGCGTTTGGGTGCAGATGGCTCGTTTATTCGCTCTTCTGATTAATTATTCACCAAGCTTTCGTCTCCTGCTGCTCAGTTTAAGGAACAAAAAGTCTCACACAAAAGACTCGGACGGAGAACAGGTCTGACGTGGGCTCCCTTTGTCAGACCTTCTTCTGTTGTCGCGTAGCAAGCTTTGTTGCCATGGCAACAGTGTCCCAGGGACACGCCCATGTCCACCAGGATTTGGGTTCAAGACTGTGCTTTTGTCAGGTCTTTCTGTCTATGTCTGGTTGCCCTTTTGTCAAAAATCCTTAGTAAACTACACTCAAGGAGCCAATATGGATCTGATCAGGGTTTCAACCGGTGGATTATTCAGCTATTGCTGTTAACGACTAACGGTATCTCTTCACTGTAGGGTAGGAGTCTTTCGTTTTGTACTGTACTTGTGCAATATAGTGTAGTAAACCAAGGAGGTCAGAATCAAATTTGGGAAAACTTAGCATTAAAGTTGACCCGAAAAAAGTTAAGAAGTGATCGCTGTCTAGTTTTACTTAATATGTAGAGATTTGAGCATCGTCAGAAAACCGTTCAGTTGATATCGGTCATAATATGCTGTCTTCACCACCGTCCATTCACCTGTTTGTTTGTTTCTCCCTTCTTGTGTTTTTTTGCAGGGAAAAGAGGAAGACAGCTGAGAGGGCCTGTTAACATCCCAGTTGGGAGTATCCCTCCCCCAGTACGGCCGCATCACCAAGTAGTGACCACGGATGTTCCTAGTACGCAAGTCCAGAAACTCAAAACTAAGGTGGAAAGTAGTACCCAAACTATGGAAACTGTCAAATTAGCACCTAAAGAGAAAGAGGCCAAGACAGAAGAAAATGGGAGAAGAGAGACCTCAAAGTTGAAAAAGGAACAAGCTCAAGAAAGACAGAAGGAAAGAAGGCCTAGAAGGAAGGGCGAGGAATTGTCTTCAAAGCATAAAAATGAAGAAGAGGATGAGAAAAGGAGCTCATCAGAACAAGACAACAAAGCTCATCGGAAGGGAAGAAGGAAAAAAAATTCAGCAAAGATCTTGAGGGAAGAACCAAAACCTGTAGGTCAAACCAAGGCTTGGAGCAGACAGGAAGGTCAAGGTCAAGACAAGGAGATAAGTGGGCTGAGAGTGTCTGAGGAGGGGAGGAAAGGCAGGGATGACTCAGAGAGAGGTCATCAGAAAGCAACAGGTCATCATCATGGTGATGCCCTTGGTGATGAACCTAGAGTTGATGAGGATGGAGATAGCAGTCATCATCATGGGAACAAGAATCATCACCATGGAGACAAGGATCATCACCATGGAGACAAGGATCATCACCATGGAGACAAGGATCATCAGAAAGGTGACAGTGATCATCACCAAGGAGACGACAATCTTCATGATGAGAATGGTAACCTCCATGGTGACAGCAGCATTGAGAAGGAAAGTCCCTACAAAAACCAGGATCCTCACCATGAGGTAAAAGGTCGTCTCCATGGGGACAGCCGTGATGAGGATGATGCGAGTGATTCAGAGTTCTCAGACAGCGAGAGGAGCTACAGCAGCTACAGCGAGAGTTTCTCCTCCAGCGAGGAAAGTGATGGGAGTGGGGAGGACGGCCGGAGAAGCGGGAGTGATGAAGGGACGGCAAAGAGGGTGACGTTTGCCGAGGAAGGAAGGAGGGAGGAGAAGAATGATCGGGAGGATGAAGACAGGGAGGGGAAACCTGCTCAGAAAACAGAGGAGCTGACAAAGGAGGAGGAGGTGAAGGGAACTGCAGGGAAGCGGAAGAAGCCGAGACAACAGAGTGCAGGCAGGAAGAGGACGTCCACACATCCACAGTTCACTGTGACATCCCTCTCCAGCAGTAAGTATGGTCTCACACCACAGTTCACTGTGACATCCCTCTCGAGAAGTAAGTATGGTCTCACACCACAGTTCAATGTGATATCACTCCCTAGCAGCAAGTATTGTCTTACCACAGTTCGCTACCACATCCCTCTCTAGCAGTAAGTATGGTTTCAAACCACAGTTCACTGTGACATCCCTCTCCAGCAGTAAGTATGGTCTCACACCACATTTCACTGTGACATCCCTGTCTAGTAATAAGTATGATCTCACACCACAGTTCAATGTGATATCACTCCCTAGCAGCAAGTATTGTCTCACCACAGTTCAGTCAGAATTGCCTCTCTAGCAGTATGGTCTCACATTGCAGTTCACTGTGACAATCCCTTTCTACCAGCAAGCATAAAGACCTCAAGACTTCAGCTATTGTTTTGTGTTTGTTTGTCCATGTATTGTAATGTAAAAAAAGTTGCAACCAAATTTTTCCATTTAATTATCAAGAGATGGATATATTACAGCATTATGAAACGGAACTTCTGATGATTTTTCCTTCCCAGGGTACCTCAGCCTGGTCTCCTCCCTGCTGGAGTTGCAGCTCAGCCCACAGCCCCCCGGGAAGGAGAGGCCACGCACGCTCTCCTCCCCGGGCAAGAACATCTCAGAGGAGATCCTGAAGAAGCGAGCGAGGGAAGAAAAGAAGAAGAAAAGGATGGAGAAAAAACAGGAGGATGAGGCGGCCGCATCACCAAGGGAGAAGCAGCCGTTCCAGCCATCCGACCATAACCTGAAGGTGAGATTTGATGTGGTTGCAGTTTTGCAGTACAAAGAGTGATTAACTTGCTGTGGGGTCTAAGTGTTAAACAACTTTACAAGGCTGTCATGTAGTATCCTGAAGAGGGGTGTGCCGTACTTAAGAAGAGACATTAAGCCATGGGTCCCGGTTTCAAATCACCTAAATATGCCACTGATCTTGTGCCCTTGTTAAAGCCCCTTAAAGGAGGTAAAAAGCAGTGGAAGGAGAAATATGGGCCCTGCCTCCCAATACCATAGCTTCCAATTGCAATGCCGTGCCCTAGGCATGGTCTCCTGTCCCTACATCAAAAAGGCTATCGGAGTACCTATACCTTTTTTCTCCTTTCTTTTTATTCCTGTCTGAATGCTTTAATCCCAGGTGAGGAGAGGGCCACAGGGAGGCATCAGCTATACGGTTCCTCTTCTCCTTCCCCAGAACTCCAGTAACCCCCAGGTCCAGTTATGTAATTTAAAAGCAAACATTTAATATTAAGCTGAAGGTTCTTCCTGTCCCTCCCCAGAACTCGAGTAACCCCCAGGTGCAGGAGTGGCTGCACCAGAAGCGAGCGGTCCAGCGGCAGCAGAGGAGGGAGGAGAGAGCCAAGCGTCGGCTGAAGTTCCAGATGAAGATGGAGGAGCGAGACGTGAAGATTGCCCGGATGATCGAGTCCGACGAGAAGGTGGACCAGTGGATGAGGGAGAAGAGGAAACTGCTTAGGAGGAAATCTCAGGTGAGAAGTGCACCTGGATTTTCTATCTCTGTCAATTGTTGTATAGAATTTTAAAGAAACCTTTTTGTTCCACATGCATGAGCTATACTGGTGTCTGTGTATGTGTCAATTGTGTGTGTCTGGGGGGGGGGGGTAGCAAGTCAGATGGATCATTTGCAATTTTTGTTAAATGCCCAACTAGGGCTTGTAATGTCTTATTGTAGTTTCTTTATATGTGATCCACAAAGACCACAATACCAAGCCTGTCTCCTTTTTGCTTGTTAAATCCGAAGTTTAAGATTATATTTTTTTCTGCATTCATTCAAAAAATTGCATGTAAATTTCCAGCCCAGGAGTGTTAAGTAAATTCCTTGTTTCAGATTTTCATAACCAAGGCATGTTGTTAATCATTATTCCTCTACCTTTTTTGTGCCTCAGAAGCCAAGAAAAGCCATGGTGCAGCCATCAGTGGGGCAGCAGGCGGAGACAGAGGAGACCACGCCCCTTAGCAACAGTAACCGGGGGCAACCGGATCTCCCCAGCCTGGAGAATCAGGCGACACAGCTGGAGGAGAAACTGCTGAAGGACCTCGGTGCAGAGAAGGGGCAGGGAGACGCCACTCCACCGGCAGGGGGGAAGGTTTGTTTGTTTGTTTGTTTTGCATAGCAGGTAAACTGCATGTAGAAGGACATGTAATACTGACGCTAGTTTTGTACAACAAGTCAAGGTGCATAAGATCTGGCTGTATAAGGTTTGATCCATAAGTTCTGTAACATGCTTGAGGTTTGGCTCTTTTTTAAACGTGGGGCCTCCAGCTTTACGTCCCATCCAAGAGAACATCCCTAACCAAAGCTAGGTACTCATTTTCACCTGGGGGAAGAGGTGTGAGCTGTGGTTCTCAAAGGCACAACATTGGTGCCTGCTTACTAAGGGATTCAAACCCAGAACCTTTAGATTATATTATATTATATTATTATCAAACCTTATAGGCAATATGCCTCCTATCCGAACACTATGTTATGTTATGTTATGTTATATATAAGTCAACACCCCTAACCACAAGACCACCTTGCCACCCAGGTTGGAAACACGACAACATCGCTGTCTGATGGGAAAGTGGCAGGCATGGACGATTTTGCGCGCCGGACCGTCCCCGCCCGTCCAGCAAGAACAGAAAACGGAACAGTGGGGGCGCAAACGACAGGGAAGGTGCCGAGCAGACCAACGACCGCCCCGCCAAGAAGCGACAGCCCCACAAAGCGGCGAGGAAAGTCGCTGCATCCGATGTCTGCTAGGAGCCGTGGGTCCAAGACGTCGGTCGAGACGCCGCGCAGTGTCGGATCTGGTTCGGGGACTCCCCGAGATCCGATGAGAAACCTGAGCTATGACCAGTGGCTGGTCCACAAGAGGAGGGAGGACCAGCGGAGGAGGCTGAGGGGCCAGAAGGACGAGGCTGATCCAGAGATGCAGAGGTCAGTAGAGTCTAGTTAACAGTCTTCCTTCACTTTTTCTGTACCTCCTTGATGAGTTTCCTTCCTCAGTATCTCCTGAGTGATCGACCATCAGAGGAAGCTGCGGGTCCAGAAGAACGAGGCTGATCCAGAGATGCAGAGGTCAATAGAGTGTAGTTTACAGTCCTCCTCCACTTCTTCTGTACCTTCTTTATGAGTATCCTTCTCCAGTATCTCATGATCACCTGAGGAGGCTGCGGGTCCAGAAGGACGGGGCTAATCCCAAAATGCAAAGGTCAAAACTCTGTTTACCTTCCCTCTTCACTTCCTCAGTACCTCCTTTATGAGTGTTCTTCTTTAGTATCTCCTGAGTGATCTTCTTTCACTCACAATTTCCTGACTTCTGTATACAGCCTCTCATAGAATTATTTCCTGACCATCATTTTACTCCCCTTCCAAACGTTTTCAGTATTATCTCTTAGCACCTTTTCTTTTCCACTCTCTTTTTTACTCTCTTTCCACGCGTTCCTATCACCCCATCCCAACATAGTATTTCCATTTTTTTTCTGCTGCTCATCTTCTGATATTTATCTACATTCAGGGTAAAAGACATTTTGAAGATAAACTTTCACTTAATATTTAAAAGACATTAATGTCTGTTTGTGTTTTCCCTACCTATACAGCAGTGTTATTACCTACTGTACAATGTATTTGGTGCTTTCTAGTCTACATAGTTCTAGGAAAAAACAAATTGTTTTATCCTTACTAGTCTTTGATGTCTTTCCTGTGTTGTCCCACCTGCAGCATCATCCCTGAGCTGGGGCGGCGCCGGGTGGAGCAGGCCACCATGAGGAGGAAGAAACTGGACACCGGACTCAAACACGGGAAACGGGACCAGGACGGCACGGACAAACCAGCGGAAAACCCGGTAGGTTCATCTTAGTCTGCGCTGTTCTATTGTCATCTTTTGCTTAAATGAGATATTTGTAATGGTTAACTGCAAAATAAACACTATTTGCTAAGAGTTAACAAAGTGTGTCTTTATTTCTATCTATTGATAATGAAACAATTCATTAGGGATTAGCCAAGGCAGCTCTCGCTGGTAACGGCTGACACACAAAAGTACAGACGGATGTACAACGTAAACATGATCTACAATAATTGGAATAAATTAGAGTGCTGGACCATTGCATCTGGTCACAAGATAAGAAGAAGTGACCTTTAGATGAATCAATTATAACTACACGCTTTTCAACCAGTCTGACCTATCAGAGTGTGCTTTCTATGAGATTTATTTGTTTTGCTTTGTTTCCAGGACAACAAGCCCAGGTTTGTGTGGCGGTTGAGGGACGACCCCACTCTGGAGCGACCCACGACGACCAGGCCTGGGTCGAGGAGCCCCAGCCCCGGTAAGAAGTCCCCTTCTCCCCGGAGACCAGCCAGCCCCTTAAAGGAGCCGGCCTTCTACAGGAGGCAGCGCTTCTCCAAGGACAAGATGCAGCAGATGTCCCAGTCAATGAACTTTGAGAGGCCAGAACCGCAGGGGAGCGACTGCCCCGACATCACCACACATGATAGCAACGGCCAATCACAGGGCAGCTTTCCTTCAGCCAACCAATCAGAGAAGGGAACCACTGAAGCAGTGATAGACCAATCAGACAAGGGCACCACTGAAGCAGTTATCGACCAATCAGAGAAGGGAACCACCGAAGGTGAAGCAATTATCCACCAATCGGAGGGGAAAGCTGTTGACCAATCAGAGAGTGAATCTGTCAAGGCAGATCGCCAATCGCTGTTTAAGTCAGGTTCTGACCAATCGGCACCAGCCTGTAAGAAAACGGACCAATCAGTTAACAGCCTGTTTGAAGCGTTGGGACTTTCAGATGATATTGAGGAAAACATAGAGTCTGAAAGTGAAAGTGAGAATGAGGAGGAGAAAGTGAAAAACAACCACAAACTTTCTTCCTCGCAAACCTTTATAACCACAGTGGCAGATACGGAGGATGGGAGCTCTGGGTAGGTTGTGTGGTATAGTGTTCCAGGGCCTGTTAGTTGAGCTGTTGCAGCACTCAACTCACATGTACGTGTATAGTACTGAAATATGCTGAAAGGGTTGCAGTCCTTCGAGGATATTCTAGGCCATTTTGTTTTCCTTACCAAAAAGAAAGGAAAAATCCTTTATAGATTGAACTTGGACTGTTCCTTTCCATAAACTTTCTTCCTTTCATACTTTCATAACCAGTGTCAGATACTGAGGATGAGAGCTGAGGTAGGTTGTGTGGTATAGTGTTCAGCATTCCCATTTGTGGAGCTGAAGTTTGGGAGTTTGATTTTTGGCTGGACAAACTTGCCGGACTTGTATATATGTTACAGAAATACACTGAAAAGGGTTGCAGTCCTGGATTCTGAGCCATTGTTTTATTTTCGTTTCAACTGGTCAGAAAGAAAAAGGGAAATTTCTCCAGTTTATTGAACTAATGAAATGTACGTACTGTGTCTTGTTCTCATAAGTGGAAAAGTTAAGCTTTCTGTAAGTGAAAACAGGTTCAAGGTTCCTTCACATTATTCTTAGTGCATGAGAATATGGTATGTTAATTTAAAAAAAAAACTTGTGGAACTTCTTGGAAAGTGGGAATAGAGCTGAAAGTTATACAGATCTGTTGCATGGCTTTGGCCCTTTTGGGAATAAGCTATGTGCAGTATATAGGTTCTACAAATGGAATGTATATAGAAATATCTTAAGCAAAGAAACTATAAAGTGAATGTTCTATAAATGCAAGTCTTTCAACTTCACATATATGTCTTCTGTTACCTTATAGAATTGTGATAGTTGTATTATATAGAGAGAAACTCTAAAAAAATTCAGTTTTTAAGAAAAAGGTTTGTAGTCCTTACTAGAAGGAATTCTAAGCCTTTGTCAGTTGTTGTTTTGCTAATTTCAACTTGTCAAAAAGAAAACTTATACTGTTAATTGAATGAACAAATCATTGTTTTTTGTTGTAGAAGAGGTATTAGATATTTTTGTAAAACTTGTGGAACAGCTTGGAATGGAGCTGGAAATTGTACATATTTGTTGCAAGGCTTACATGTAGTTTGCCCGCTTGGAAATTACCTGTGGGAGCATGTCTAGGTTCTACTCATAGATACATAGTTAGGTTCTATGCAAAGGATCATAAGTACAAGGCTTTCAACTGACTTTTTTTACCTTATAGAATATCTATGACTTAAATATATATAGAATATCATATATATAGAATATATATAGATATAGAGAAAGATAGAGAGACAAAGAGAGCTAAAATGCATTGAAAGGTTCCTCAGAGTGAAGAACACCATGGAATGATGGTGATCATGATCTCAGTATATCAAATAGTTAATACAAAATGTAGTTGTATATGAGGCAAAGTTATGGTTGCGTAAATTATATTGAACTAATTGTGAGCTTATAGTTTATTTTATGTACATAAAAGTAAAGCTTAGAGATGCTATATTGGAACATTTGTGGAATTGAGGAATTATCCAGGAGCTTGATGACACATGTTAGTTTGCACTTTTGATGTTGCAGCTGTTGCACAATTGTAGAACGCTTTTGTGTTGAAATAACATTAAACCTTTCTTTTCAATAGATTGTTTTTCTATGATGTTACGACCATAGGCCATTGTTGAAGAGTTGATTTTAGTTTTTTCACTGCATGTTGCGGAGAATGGAGTCATTAAATGTTCCTGTGTCTTACGCATGTATCATTAAAATCAATTTTAAGATGTAACTGTATATTACAAAGTGCGAGTTGTTCATTACATTATTAACACATGGGTGTGTTGATTTCTACACTTCTAAAATATGACCAATTTTGGGGGATGAATGCATACCAACAAAATGATACTCCAACCTCTATATAATTAAAACATCCTACATTGACATTTGTAGACCTTCTAGTATACCCCAAAATGGTGATTTCGGCACACTACGAAATATGGCCTATTTTGGACATTGTCATGTACATCGAGACTAAGGTCGACACGAGAGCTGTTTACAAGTCAGTGGCCTTTACTTTCGCCCTTGCGCATGCGTACTCGGAATCGTGAACGACCTTACAGAGTGTTTCTACTACATACTTATGACGTTTGAATTGTCCCCCATGTTTGATAGTTTTGAACCTGTAAATTGACTTTGAAGGTGAACTTGAATGTGCATATACCTAAAGCGTATGCATTATGCATACATCTATACCACGGTAATCTAGATTTCGTTGAATGAATTGGTTTGGAGGATTTGGGTTTTTTCCCCCACTATGACTTATTGCTAAGTAAACACATTTAGGATTTTCGATCATCATTGATAACTTTCTTCGCATATTTTGTTTGTTGAATTTAATTTTATTTCTCTTGTATTATTTATGATCTACTAAGTATACATTGTTTACCCTCTTACGGGTTCCCTTTGGAAATCAGCCCCATTCGGCTTAAGGGGCTATCCGTATGTTTACTTATTTGTATGTTTTCATTATTGATATCTAAATCATACACTTTATCTGAAACTGTTCATTTCACGATAATGCACAAAATGAGTTGTCTTTCCAGACCACTTAAATTTATCCCAATTTCTCTAAGCTTACAGACAAAGAAAATACCATTCTTCTTTTAGCTACCAAAAACCCACAACGTTTTGAAAAGGTGGGACATTACGTCTTCCATTGCTTACAAAAGAGATGTCTAACCCTTCAGACAGTTAAAGACAATTACGTTTCCATAATTTAGATTAGCCGCCTTTGTACTTATTTACAGGTTTGCGATAGCAAAACCTGTTCTGTTTTTGCATCCAAGGATGGGGGCCGCCATGTTGGATGTGACCATTTTATTGGGAGGGGTGTTTTTTGTCGCTAATGTTGGGTGTGACTATTTTGACGGAGGGGTGTTTTTCTTGCTAGTTTTCTTTTTTTGTGTGTTCTTGCTAATTTTTTTCTTGCTGTGGGTTGAGTGTGACCATGTTTACTGGAGGGATGTGTTTTTCACTAATGTGTGGGTGTGGTCGATGGAAGTTATTAGTGTGGTAGTGTTGTGACTTTGCCGTTGGCACAAATGGACACAAGGCCCACTGTACTAAAGGACGAGCAAGGTCCACTGAGCATCATGTTGTTGTGGTCTTGTCGAAAAGTAAGGGACGACAAGATCCCCAACGATAGAGGGTTAATATAGATTTGTTATTTAATGTGATGTTGGATTAGAAAGTGTTTGAATCGACAATATTGGGGGTGGTTTTAGTCGCTAATGCTGGTTCCCTATATTTTTCCTAATTTCGGGTTAGGTGTGACCATTTTGACCGGAGGGGTGTTTTTTGCCACTAATGTTAGGTGTAAAAGAGGAATGTTATTAGTGTGGTGGTGTTGTGACTTTGCCGTTGGCACAAATGGACACAAGGCCCACTGTACTAAAGGACGAGCAAGGTCCACTGAGCATCATGTTGTTGTGGTCTTGTCGAAAAGTAAGGGACGACAAGATCCCCAACGATAGAGGCCGAGGGTTAATATAGATTTGTTATTTAATGTGATGTTGGATTAGAAAGTGTTGGAATCGACAATATTGGGGGTGGTTTTTGTCGCTAATGTTGGTTCCCTATATCTTTCCTAGTTTCGGGTTAGGTGCGACCATTTTGACCGGAGGGGTGGTTTTTGCCACTCATTTTAGGTGTAAGAGATTAATGTTATTAGTGTGGTGGTGTTGTGACTTTGCCGTTGGCACAAATGGACACAAGGCCCACTGTACTAAAGGACGAGCAAGGTCCACTGAGCATCATGTTGTTGTGGTCTTGTCGAAAAGTAAGGGACGACAAGATCCCCAACGATAGAGGGTTAATATTGATTTGTTATTTAATGTGATGTTGGATTAGAAAGTGTTGGAATCGATGATATTTGGGGTGGTTTTTGTCACTAATGTTGGTTCCCTATATCTTTCCTAGTTTTGGGTTAGGTGCGACCATTTTGACCGGAGGGGTGGTTTTTGCCACTCATTTTATGATTAAGAGATGAATGTTATTAGTGTGGTGGTGTTGTGACTTTGCCGTTGGCACAAATGGACACAAGGCCCACTGTACTAAAGGACGAGCAAGGTCCACTGAGCATCATGTTGTTGTGGTCTTGTCGAAAAGTAAGGGACGACAAGATCCCCAACGATAGAGGGTTAATATAGATTTGTTATTTAATGTGATGTTGGATTAGAAATTGTTGGAGTCAGTAATATTGGGCGTGATTGATCGGAGGGATGGTTTTTGTTGCTAATGTTAGTTTACGACCACATCAATGATAAAGAAAAGACACAGAAATAAGGATTCCCGCACACTTAGCAAGGTGCACACTTACCGTTATAAAACTGACTGATTGTGACTTCATAATATTGGCTAATTACTACGATCCTTACTGAAGGTCTCTGTTGCTCTTTTGACCTAAACTTCCTTGCCTTTGAAATCTCTTGTCTTTCTACTGTCTTACTCTGCTGACACAACATTGATTCGCTTTATCGCTTCGCTGCAGTCCACTTTAACAAACGAATACCCGTCAAAGATGTCAAAGAATAACAATTATGGCACAACAATAGCAGACTAATTTTACAGTACCGTTGCAAGTTCGGTAAGGAGTTGCACTGAAACTTCTTGGACATTATGTGACGGAGTAAAATGTTACTGTTACTTGTGATTGCAATTGCATACACATTTGAATGGTGTTTCCACCATTCGTACATTCGGTTTGATTTGAGCTGTCATCGGCGAGGTTAACACTTGTATTTTCTTTGATATACATGCAAAATCAGCCACTAAAAGTCGCACAATAAAATAAACAATGGTATAGACAATACATATTCGTTTAGATCAAATGACGTGGACAACATGTGCACGTCAGCGTGTGAATTCTCTAAATCGTGTCAGCTTTTCTCTGGCTGTAACAGCGCAATCATTTGGCTGCACACGGCTCTGATGCTGGTCAGGCATCCCCTGTGGCCTTCCTCCCTCATGTTCTTGGCGACTGTAGAAGTAGATGGTTGATCAGTTCTGTGGAGAATTCGAACATATATATTGATGATATTGTATCTTGGGACAAAGCAAATGTTTTGATGAACCTTCGTGGTCTGAGAGAGTTAAGTAAATTAATGTTAAAATTTCTACGGTTTAAAGAAAATACTATAATCTGATTTAGTACACCCATATGACACACTAACTTACTCTTCTTATATTATGTATGGCAAGCTGGAGGCGAAAATGTAATAATTCATGTCAAATAGGTTTCTATAGTTGATAATTGACCTTTCCAACGATGTTGTCACATGAGCCGTTTTAAAAATAATTTAACAAAAGTCAAAATCTGATTAACAACAAACAATATAAGAAAATCTCTTCACCTTCCTGTACTTCCTATGACATCTTTCACCCCATGCCAGCCAGCTGTGAGGGATCAGACATCTGAAGCTGGTACACAGCTTGTATTTATTCCTACCAGTTTCCACCAAGGTCTGCTGCATGCTGTGACGGAAGGAAACATATATTAGGAATATCCAGTATAGTTGCGCAGGTATGAGCAGCTGGGAAATATAAAGCTATCATCTGACTGACGAATATGACGAATATGATCTGCAACATGATCTGCTACGATGGTATCGCTGCCAATCATCATCCGAATTGTTCTAAATGGCATTTATCAAAAATTGGCCGCGGACAGAACAAAGCCCACTGGCTCTTTATCGAAAAGTACGATTGAGAGGAAACATAACATTAGAACCGTTTATAATAATGCATATATAAACATTTAGAACTTGTCCATGACTGAGTAAACAAACTGCTTGTAAGGTCACCGCTATTTTGACTTTCCTGTGATAACACTTAACAGTGACAGCATATCCCCAGTAGTTATTTTTGCTGTCTGAAAGACTGACCGGCAGGGTCATGGCTGGTGACCCACACTCAGCCGCGACTTTAAAGTAAACTGTCAGTTCTAGAAACCTGTTACCTAATGCTGAATCAGCTGCGTTCTCTTGACGATGCAAATTTACAGACATGAGGATCAGGATCCTTATAACAAGGCTGACCTCAAGGGTTGTGTGAACAGGTATAGGGATATCTCAAAAGTGACATTTCAATGAACTGTATGACATTGGGTCACACAGTTTGACGACCTGAATTAGAGAAGATATTTGATATCCTATGTGTATCTCTCCGTCTGGATTACACGTGACAACATTTACGGATCATGATCAGAAGAGGAATATAGATGATCATATAGTATGACTCATGTAAATTAGTTTTGTCGTTTTTTTCTGAATACCATGTCCTCCAGATGATTTATGTTACACATGTTTTGGGACAGAAATACAGGGACATGAACAACAAGGGGTTAACTAAATACGTGTAATTCTTCTCATTAAAGTGACAAGTTTAAAACTTAAATACCGGCTGTTTTACACATGCCCGTCTGTTAATACTCTAAGGGACAGTTACTTAACCCGGGGTACCAGGTTCAACATACAAACATCTCTACTGCTTCCGCCCGCCTGGCGTCGCCATAGCAACCTTGCAGACGACAGTAACCTTACCGCGACAGGTCGCTCTAAGGAGGATGTGGGGCATGGATGTAAATACTTGCGTGGAATGGATCCGTCTAGCTTACTGTCGCCGAAGGTCATGGTGAGAATTTCAAACTATTTTGCTTAAAAAGAAACTACGCAACTGTCGATCATGGCAAACAAAGTTACGCACACTTGCCAAGTCGGAACTATCAAAGACATGTTCAGTGGAAACTCTCGATGTACGGGGAATAGTGCATACGCTATATACAAATCGGCACGGGGGATACCTGATCTATCTTCTTGTCACAGCTCAACGGGACACACCTGATAAATTAATTTCAAAGGTCATTCATAATGTGATCGATTATACCTGTGCCTTCAGCTTTTTGAAAATAAGTTTTAACAGGGGAATAGGAGGCGATGTTCTAAATCAGCGTTACTGATACAGGGCGGGGTTAACTTGCTCTTTATAAACAATGGAAAATAAAAAGTGCCACTAGTCGAAGTGGGGCATTTGAAGTTTTCAACATTCGGTGTTACTTTCGCTATTTTCTCAAACAACACAGATTGATGATTTGGTTTATTTCATATCATTAAAAAGTATCACAGTTTCGCAGTGCACGCGACGTGTGCACTGAATTGAACTGGGACTAGATTGCGCCAGAAACCACCCCGGACACTACAGCACGCGTTCGCCTCAATGGGTTACTCACTTTAATATAGCGGCAAGAAAATATAGCGGTTTGGGGAAAATGGAGTAGGTCACGGTACTTAATTCTAACGGTGGGAACAAACATTACTGTCTCAAACATTAGTGATGAAAAATTTGCAGTGATAACATTTTAGCTGTTGACTAATGACCGTTAAACCAGCTAAAATTAAGTTCCAGTTGACAAACAAGAATTACGGTATTGACATATACATATATGTTGCAAGTTGATATTAAACAATACATCAAATGAAATGTAAGGTTGGGGGGATTATCACATAAATTTATGACGGATTGTTGGATGATCATTGACTATTCCATGATCACAGGGCTTTCGTAAAAGTTATAGTTTGTATGTATGTATAGATATAGTAGACCTTACGAAAGTCGCTGTACTTTTGTTGTGTCAATAAAGATTGTTGTATAACCCGGCCATCAATCAAGTCTACCGACAGAACAATACGCTTTATCTTTGAAACGAATAGATCTTGCAGACATAATTCATGTAATGATTTGCCATACGATCCGATATTATACTACGTATACCCCAAAACCACTGGGGTGGCGACCCTACTACGACCTAAAAACTGGAGGTGGCGACCTCACTGCGACCTAAGATTTGACAGAACGCTCACTGAATTTCATTGATTATTATAAACGAGTAATTTTACGCCTTGTGTATTTTGTTGTCCTTTCAGTCAGACATCTACATTCTGCATGATATCCCAAGCATGAAGTCAATGATTACACAAATCCAACTTAGGTCGCAGCAAAGTCGCAGCGCGATCGCCGTCTAGTGGAATGGGGGCCTTAGTGCGATCGCCGTACGACTGTAAATACAGAATATAGTTTCTCAATTCTTAAAATTCAGCACCAGGTTGATTTGTATTCTTAACTCTGCTGCATGTTCAAAAACAGAAGAGCTTCAGCCAATCGTTTGCCAAAAAAGTAGGTTTCTGCTTACCCTGCTATTCATAGTTCCTCCAAGACCCAGTAACACCGCGAGCGTGTGTAGATTGTATTCTGCGGCGGTTTACCTTCGCGGTGTCGGCCCTGCCGCCCAGGTTCAGGTTCGTCGCTTGCTTCTGGGAGAGTGGGCCGTCTCTAGACCTGTCAAACATATTTATACGGACATCAACTTTTTTTTACATTTTGGGAGTGGTTACACAACTGAACTGACCAATCAGTTATATGATCTAGAGATGCAATGTTAATATTCAAAACAGTTTAAGACGAAACAACACTGAGGTCGAGGTCACGCCATGTAGTGAAAGTAGACTACATGTGACGTCAGCGACAAAATGAACAGTAAGGGTAACAAACAAGACATACGTACTCTTACTAGAAACTCTAGGCTCTACCAAAGTACAATTCGTTCTTATAGCAAGGTAGTATATAGATAGAAATGGAAAGGGTTCACACACCTTTTCTGTATCCATTCGCATCTTCGTTTTGATCAACACTGCTGCACCAGAAACCAGCCACCAAATAACCAAATTGAAAAGGGTTCTTTGTTCCCACATCTCTGTGACCTTGTGCCTGTAATTGGCAGCCTGGCCCTGTTTCAAGGACAGTCTGCTGGCGGCGGCACATGGGAAGTTAACTGATACCTATTCTGTCTGGAAACATGTTTGGGTCAACAGTACAGGAGTCGGTGGCCTTGGAATGCACACGCCAATGTACTGCGTCAGGGTGTAACCGAAGAAATGCATGTTTATGTGTGTGTAATATCTTTATTTTCATGCTTAAAGATTATGACGTATACATGGCAAGAGTGACGG
This sequence comes from Branchiostoma lanceolatum, assembly GCF_035083965.1. Taxonomy (NCBI): domain Eukaryota; kingdom Metazoa; phylum Chordata; class Leptocardii; order Amphioxiformes; family Branchiostomatidae; genus Branchiostoma; species Branchiostoma lanceolatum. The sequence goes on along the minus strand of NC_089724.1, from coordinate 1,931,829 downwards.
ACCTAGGGGTACGGTGACGGATTAAGGTTTATGGTGACGGATTAAGGGCAAGGGTATCGGACTAAGGGCTATGGTGACAGATTAAGGGTTATGGTGACGGATTAAGTACTATGGTGACGGGATAAGGGCAAGGTTGAGGGATTAACGGCTTTCCTGACAGATTAAAGATTGTTATGACGTATACAGGGCAAGACTGACGAATCAAGGGTTACGGTGACGTATTAAGGGTTATGGGGATGGATCATTGACTATTGTGATTGATTAAATGTATCGAATTAAGGGTTATGTTGTCGGATTAAGGGTTATGGTGACGGATTAAGGGTAAGGATGACAGATTAAGGGAAAGGGTGACGGATTATGGTCTCTGATGGTGGATTTAAGGACACGCTGATGGATGAAGGTTTGTGGTGATGGATAATGGGTTGTGGTGACGGATTAAGTGCTATGTTGAGGGGATTAAGGGCAACGCTAACGGATTTAAGACTTTCCTGACGGATTAAAGATTATCATGACGTATTAAGAGCAAGAGTGACGTATTTAGGGTTGTGGGAACGGATTAAGGATTATTGGGTCGCATTATTGGCTATGGTGACGAATTAACGGCAACGGTGAAGTATTTAAGACTTTCGTGACGGATTAAGGCTTATGGTGACGGAGTAAGGGCTAGGATGATGGATTAAGGGTTACAGTGATGGATTAATGATAAGGATGACGGATTAAGAGAAAGGGTGACGGATTAGGGTCTCCGATGGCGGATTAAAGGATACGCTTGACGGCTAAAGGTTTATGGTAACGGATTAAGGGAAAGAGTCATGGATTAAAGCCTATGGTGACGTATTAAGGGTTGTGGTGAAAGATTAAGTGCTATGTTGAGGGGATTAAGGGCAACGCTGACGGATTAAAGACTTTCCTGACGGATTAAAGATTATCATGACGTATTAAGGGCAAAAGTGACGTATTAAGGGTTGTGGGGACGGATTGATGATTATGAGGTCGGATTACTGGCTATGGTGACGGATTAACGACAACAGTGAGGTATTTAAAACTTTCGTGACGGATTAAGGCTAATGGTGACGGAGTAAGGGCTACGGTGACGGATTAAGGGTTACAATGATGTATTAATGATAATGATGATGACGGATTAAGAGAAAGGGTGACAGAATATGGTCTGTGCTGTCGGATTAAGGGTCATGGCGACAGATTAAGAGTAAGGATGTTCATGTACCACCGGAAGAGTTCATTCTCCCAAGGGGGTGGCTTTTACAAAACAGTCCATTTCAAAACAGTCATTTCTTGCAAGGGGAGGGAGATGAAGTGAATTATGCTGTATTTCAACTACTTACTTAGAAATGTTACCTTTCCCCCACATAAGTTACACTAAAACGCAAACCTGTTAATATTTGCTGAAGCAGCTAATATTTGTCTCTAGTTTGTACCTTGTTATTTTATCTTTGTTATTTGCAATTAGCCTTCGGGGAGGTATTTGCAAAAAACTTATCATAAATGATTATAGAAATTATTATCTCTGTGTCTGCTATGTTTATGTAGCTTAATTTCTATTCAAACGTCTTAATGCTATCCAATTCTGTTATAACGTTAAGAAAATCGAAAGTGCCCAATGAAACGCACACAGACACATTTGCAATGTAGTTTTATTGTAACGATAAGTCACTGTTAGGTGACTGAACAATCATAGTGAATTCCTCTGGGTGACAGCTTTTCTTAGCTTGTTTTTTACTTTAAGGTTTAAATGCCAAAACGGCGTGGTGATGGAAAGAAAAAGACTGCTGACACAGAATAAAAGTCAACTGTTTTGAATGTCAGTGTTGGGATGGAATCATCTTGCTACTGCAGCAGTTTGACAACCACGTAACCAGGCCCCTCATTGGTTCCGTTCTGGCCATTTGTGTCAGTCCCAGCATTGAAAGACCCTCCCCCTCCTCCGCACTCGCTCAACCCGGTCGGTCCCCTCCCCCCTCCGGAGTACCCCCCTCCCCCTCCCGACCCCTTACCGGTTCCGTACGCTCCCCCTCCCCCACCGAACCCCCCATCCGCATTGTTGTACAGCCCCCTCCCTCCCTGCCCCCCGTTCACAAACGCGTACCCGCCCTCCCCGCCGCTTGTCATGGACCCGGGCTCAAACTCCCACCCGCTGCCGCCATTGGTAAGGAAGCCCCCTCCTCCCCCGCCTACTGCGCCATTCCCCTCTGTCGCTCCGTGCCCGTCGGCACCCCCTGCATAGACCTCGTCATCAGGACTACCCGCCCGGTCTGCGGTACCAATGTAGCTCCTCTGGCCTGACGTCAGCGTGGTCCCATCGCACGACCCGTAGCGCGTCTGCAGCCACTCCATCCCGCCTCCCCCTCCGGCTATGAGGAGCGGGGTGCCGTCGCACCTCGTGACGTATGTCCCGCCGCCGCCCCCGGCTGAGAAGTGCGCCCTGTTCTCCAAACCCTCCTGTCCCACCAGGATCTTCAGCACATCTCCTGAGGATGGAGACAAAGAAAGGTCACTGTTACTATTTAGGTTGCCTAAGTACCAAGGCCAGTGACAGCAGAATCTAAGCTTGGGATCTGTATGAAGGAACCTGACAGAACGGAGCAAGGGTTCAGTCACTGCTCTAGGCACTTAGGTAGGTAAGCAGGTCATCTTTTTGTTTGTTTGCTTGTTTGTTTTATTGAGATCTCCATTAGAGTCACATAGGAGACACTATTCTACCTGGAGTCCACTTACAATTGATGTGGTTGGAAGTTGACCGTCGAGTTTGCCCACTAGTTAAAATCGTAGGGAGGTCCTGAATGTGTGACAGTGCCTTAAAAAGAAATGATGTTCTCACCTATGTGGAGATGGAAGTCCCCCTTCATGACTGCACCCCTGCCCCGCATGGACAGGTTCGTCTGCGTGTGGCCGAAACGGAACATGTTGTCCCTCACCCTGTCCCAGCCCCCTGCGGCGCCTGCAGAGGGGAAAGTATTCATGATATAAAACAAAACTTTATTCTATCCAACTCTGCAGTAGTCAGGTGTCGCCGGTCAAGACTCGATGGTCACGTCGTTTCACGTCACAGTGAGCGTTCTAGCAGGAAACCTCCTAATGCTACTAAAGGAGTAAGAAAGGACCTGATTAATACCTTGTATGATAGGGAATACTGGGGTTTATTTTCGCTCAAACCCTTTATACTACGGTCACAGATGCACTGGTGCCCGTATATGTAGGGGGTGGACCTCCAGTATACAGGGGGTAGGGTGTTAGCTTTTACTTCTCGGTGTTCTCACAATTATCTTACGTCGTTTACTAGTTACCAGGAGGCTCTGGATTGATTGTAAATAAGAGTTCAAAGTCCCGGGGCCCGGCCGTGCCCATTAATAGCCCGTTAGCCGTAGTGTTCAACGGGACCACGTAGGTGCCACGCCCGAAAGAGCAAAGCAAAAAAGCCCGTAACCTACACGGCGGGGCCCATTTTTTTCAATAGTGACCGAAGCATTAGTACTGTAGTGTAAGATATTAGACCAATGACAATGGAAAAAGGAACATTTTTGTACCTGCAGCTTCGATCCTGTAGTTCCCAGTCTCAGGGACGGTGAAGAGCTGGATCCCGTTCAGTAAGGTCACCAGCTTCTCGTGGTCCTGTCCGCGGTAGTGGTCACCCAGGCTGGTCGGGCCTGCACGGCCGGTGGCGCCAAGGGTGGTGAACGTGGCATTCCTAAAGACGGAACCTGCAGGGAGAAAATTACATGCAAAATGAAAGAGATATTAGACAGCTTTTCAAATGCATTTCTAAAACTTTATTGTGCGTACATTACAGGGATTCCCATCTGTGCTCTTGCCCCCCCCCCTCTCTCTCTCTCTCTCTCTCTCTCTCTCTCTCTCTCTCTCTCTCTCTCTCTCTCTCTCTCTCTCTCAAATAGATACACGCACACAAATACATACACGCGCACACACACACACAAACGCACGCACACACACACACACACACACACACACACAAACACACACACACACACATGCATAAAAACACAAGCTCTATATCATGCCAATTGATTATGCGGCTGCTTTTGCAGGACATACCTGGCTGACCGTATTGGGAATCAGATGCCAGACCAGTATCATCAGACCGAGGAAGTTCCGATCCCCCGAGCCGCTCAGGCCCGCCGTGGCTTTCAGGAACGATGGAGTTGGATTCTGCAATGGTTTGTTGGCAGGTTGCTTGCTCGGAAAACAGCAGAACTCCTGAAACAATGATTAAACTAAGAACTTGACATGTTTTTCATTGAAATGATTTTCCAAAGGTTGCCAGAATGGCAGGCTATAACTCAGGTAAGACCAGGTTGTAAACGTTACATGATGTATGCCAGTAAGACCAGGTTGTAAACGTTACATGATGTATTCCAGTAAGACCAGGTTGACTGTTGTGAGCTAGATCAGATTGACTGTTGTTTACGTTACCTGTTATGTATGCCAGTAAGACCAGGTTGTTTACGTTACCTGTCATGAATGCCAGTAAGACCAGGTTGACTGTTGTTTACGTTACCTGTTATGTATGCCAGTAAGACCAGTTTGACTGTTGTTTACGTTACATGTTAGGTATGCCAGTAAGACCAGGTTGACTTTAGTTTACGTTACCTGTTATGTGCGCCAGTAAGACCAGATTGACTGTAGTTTACGTTACCTGTTATGTGCGCCAGTAAGACCAGGTTGACTGTTGTTTACGTTACCTGTTATGTATGCCAGTAAGACCAGGTTGACTGTAGTTTACGTTACCTGTTATGCATGCCAGTGGGACCAGGTTGACTGTAGTTTACGTTACCTGTTATGTATGCCAGTAAGACCAGGTTGACTGTAGTTTACGTTACCTGTTATGTGCGCCAGTAAGACCAGGTTGACTGTTGTTTACGTTACCTGTTATGTATGCCAGTAAGACCAGGTTGACTGTAGTTTACGTTACCTGTTATGCATGCCAGTGGGACCAGGTTGACTGTAGTTTACGTTACCTGTTATGTATGCCAGTAAGACCAGGTTGACTGTAGTTTACGTTACCTGTTATGTGCGCCAATAGGACCAGGTTGACTGTTGTTTACGTTACCTGTTATGAATGCCAGTAAGACCAGGTTGACTGTTGTTTACGTTACCTGTTATGTATGCCAGTAAGACCAGGTTGACTGTAGTTTACGTTACCTGTTATGTGCGCCAGTAAGACCAGGTTGACTGTAGTTTACGTTACCTGTTATGTATGCCAGTAAGACCACATTGACTGCTGTTTACGTTACCTGTTATGTATGCCAGTAGGACCAAGTTGACTGTAGTTTACGTTACCTGTTATGTATGCCAGTAGGACCAAGTTGACTGTAGTTTACGTTACCTGTTATGTATGCCAGTAAGACCAGGTTGACTGTAGTTTACGTTACCTGTTATGTACGCCAGTAGGACCAGGTTGACTGTAGTTTACGTTACCTGTTATGTATGCCAGTAGGACCAAGTTGACTGTAGTTTACGTTACCTGTTATGTATGCCAGTAAGACCAGGTTGACTGTAGTTTACGTTACCTGTTATGTACGCCAGTAGGACCAGGTTGACTGTAGTTTACGTTACCTGTTATGTGCGCCAGTAAGACCAGGTTGACTGTAGTTTACGTTACCTGTTATGTATGTCAGTAGGACCAGGTTGACTGCTGTTTACGTTACCTGTTATGAATGCCAGTAAGACCAGGTTGACTGTAGTTTACGTTACCTGTTATGTGCGCCAGTAAGACCAGGTTGACTGTAGTTTACGTTACCTGTTATGTATGCCAATAGGACCAGGTTGACCAGGTACATAAGGCTCATGGACAGCGACAGTCGGTTGAAGCGCTTCTCCAGAGCTGACGTGGGGGTGAGGTAGGAGATATTCAGGTGTTAAAGGCATCCAGAGCAATTTATGAGGCTTGAAACTTGAATAAGAAAAACTTCCAATTGCTTATCATTCCTTCGCATAGTAAGTTTCAATAACACTATACCATTACATATCGACATTAAAGGAGCAAAAATACGATGTCCTTGTGTGGTGTGGTGAGAACTGATAGAAAATCTAAGCCCTAATCATGACTGGCCATCACAATTAGTGGTTCGACCAATGAGAGAGTGACTGCATGTCCGTCAAATATTTGCATTTTTATGTTTTAATTTTGCATTTCTACGTTTTGGCGGAGGTGGGCGGTGCTATGGTATTTACACTAGGCGCTTGAAACTGAAAGATCACCATGTAGTTAGTTTTTGTGCCGCTTTTGAGCACTTTTGATAAGAAATCCGCACGCAAATGTGGTAAACAGTGGCATTTGATGTCAATTTTATAAAGATTACAGCAACTAGAATGTTTCCAGTTTTCAAGCTTCATAAAATGCTGTGGGTGCCTTTAAGTCAGGTGTTAAGATGAAACATCCTCTCAGCTACCATTAATGAATGAAAAAATAGCCTATAGTGAACATTCATACCTTACCTATACATAGTGACAGGACGTCTGATGCTACTACTCCAAAACATGGGTTCTAAAGCTACTCTTATAGCTTCATCTCATCTCTTTGTTATGTTAAGAATATCGGTACCGGCTGATATGGGTTTCTTTAAGATAGAATGGTCGAAACGTATAAGAAATCGATTTGTATTTAAATGTATGATGCAAAACTCACGTTGTCTTTGTCCACGTCAGGATACAAACACATAGCTTTAATTTTCAACTCGTAAAGGTATCTACTTCGAAAACTGTGCTCACATCGTGAATTATGGATGACCTCCTTCACACGTTTTCAATTCAATATTCTAGCGAAAGGCTCTTATCGTCAAGATGCGGCATGTATGCCGTGTAGAACCCCGTGTCAGCTTTCGGTGAATCATTTTATTTTCTTCAGAATGTCGTAAACAAAATTGTTCAAAAATCCAGCTGTGATTATCTAGGACGGTTGCCAATAACTTTAAAGACAGGAAATTTCGTAAAGCTTAAAGTATGGCCGTGAACGAAACGGACGAGACCAACCTACAGATTGCCTGTTGACGTCGAACCACGGCGCCCCTCCCACGTCTAATTTCGCCCACACCTGTCTGAATACCGAATGTGAACGTTAAAGGTGAACAGCAGTCTAATCTTCCCGCGCATTAATGCTGCTTTCAACTTGGTTGTGGGGGTGGATATAAAACGGAAACTGCTGTAAATTAGTCTGTACAATGCGAGCTTTCGTTGTTCGGGACTTTTCAGGCCCCTCCCCACATAGACTTGTGGCAGAACGCTAATCCTATCGACATCCAAAAGACGGGATTTAGACAGATAATAATAGACTGAAACAGAGCAGACTGATAGCTAGTTGATAAAAACCCCGGTACAAAACTCCAGTTGTATGATAGAAAAACAAACGTTACCTTTAAAAGTATAAACCGTTGTCAAAATATATGTATAGGTTAGTCTGCGTAACGCAATCTCCGCTGCCCGGGCTCTTTGTGGCACGTAGGCCGCCCCGGCTGGGCCAGAAGTTTGGCCGGCCACTATAGCGCGATTTAACATTGCTATGTATATGTAGCGTGAAATGATCAAATGAACGATGTTGACAATATCTTAGTACAAACATCTGAATCAATAGACATTATGAAACGTGCATATTTGTTTCTCTTCCTTTGTATGTATACCCATTAGCGTTGCTTGACTTTGAAACGTACCTGTAATGCGGCTGTACGCAAGCTTGGGAGGTCCTGGGGCGACTTTAGGCCGCTTGCCACCTGCGTAGATTTTAGGAGAAGTCTATTTTTTTACATTCCTGTCTAAACTTTTGTTGTACATGATGTTATGATATGAAATCGAAGTAACCTATCAACATACATTAAAACATTCGTACTGATTTAAAGACCAGTGTATGCTTGCTATTGGTAAAATCTTTGGAATAGGGAAGCATTTGATATCAAGAAGTGCTAAAGATATGTATCATTTACCCGCAGTTTTATAACAGAAGTCAAACCTCACCTAAGTAACGGAGATTTCAAATGTTGTTAGAGAATAGCTTAATCTGTATTGTCTGTCTCATGTATATTCACATGTATATTCATGTATCTTTACACTTGCATACTATCTTTACTTGTTGTTCTCTTTCAATAATTAATAGACATGAAGGTGTAGTCATAGAATACGTTATGTAGAAAACGTGAAAGTCGTGCCTGTGCCACTGCCGTGCTGATTTCCACGCAGACGGCCAGAGTCATCTGGAAGATCGCCCTCCGGGTTTTCGTACACTTGGGCTCCGGGTGCATCGTGGGGGGTCACGTAGGCCGGGTCTTCTTCTATTGCAGGTACATAAGGACAATGCAATGGCAACTTTGTTACACTAAAGTGAATTAAAGGGAAGAAAAGACCAGATGAAGGGTTAAGTTTGTTGTAAACCTGTTTTGTTTTTCCTTTGAACACCAGAATGTTTCCTCTTCTGCGGCTACGTCAACGAAAAACAGATTGTTGTAATCTGGCTTTTTACAAGTTTTAGATTCAGAAAAACAATGACTATAGAAATAAACGATTTTTAAAGTAATATGAAAGTACTTGTATACTTAACTGAAAATCATGGACAAGATTTAACTCTCCTTAGACACAGACTTAGAGTCAGCGGTACATAGCGTCCCCTAGTAAGGACAACGCCCACTCACATTCGTTCAGAATTCCTAACAATAGGTCACACGTCAGTGTACCCACATCCTGGTAGAAAAATGGACATCGACTCCTTCATTTCTAGTCTCAAGCCAAAAATGTGGCCTGATCCAAATTTAGCCTTCAAGGAAATGTAATTTTGCTCTAGGTAGCAAGCAGATAGAAAAGGGCAGTATATACATGTGCAGGTTCAGTTCAACAAGGAGACCGCACTTCTATTTCTGGAATGTAAACAGTTCACGGAGTCAACAACGGACAGCCTTTTAGCCCGCAGCACATTCCAGGTAATTATTTGTCAGTCGGGTCAGCACTCTTAGCCTTCACATTCAGGACTAGTGTAATATGCATGCTGCGGCTAAATCTTACCGTGTGCCGAGTTATCGTTCCTCGGCTGCCCCTGCATGGCTGCCCGACCAGCTTGAAGAGCACGAGCCGGCAACGGCACGATGCCTTTCAGGAAAAAGACGTCTTGTTGTTTTGTAATGAAAACGCCCGTTTTGCTCCTGACTGCGAGTAGAATAATAATTTATACTACTCTAGCTGCAGATATAGTGTTATTATCATTTTTTGTTTGGTACCACCCGAGATATAGGTCTAGGTCGGATGAATAAATTTGGCGATTCCAAGAAATCTTACGCAAGGTCGTTTTGCTTCCAACCTTGCGTGGCGTCAGGTGATTTGTGGAACTTGTTCGTCAAGAGCAGTTTTCTTTCCAATGAAAATGCTCTTCAGGAATAGTTTTCTTTACTGTCACAAAATACTAGAATACTAGAAAGGCAACATTTGCACGAGCAAATACAACATGTTTCGCACATTTCCCTCCCCATGCAAAAAGCGACTGTTGTAAAATCACCCCTATTTGGAGCATTCGATAACGTTTAACAATCATAAAGTAAGACCATGATTTCTACTGCGGAAGGGAGGGTCCAGACAATTGTTCATTACGCAGCGAACAGTTCTTCGGAACTAACTCAGGTTTTACAAAGGTTTCACAAATATATATATATATATATATATATATATAGGGGAATATAGAGCAATACATTTATGTCGAAAAACACCACCAGAAAAGTTTTGTTATTAAAGGCGTAGATTTTTAACCTTCTCAATTGCAATTGGCTGTTTTGAAAGGTACTCTCTCATTGGCTGACCGAATCAGTCCACCTGGCCACATGGACTCAAAACCATATATGGTCATATGAGGAAAATGACGAATTATCTCCCCAAAATGCCCCCCAAAATCGTATTTTGAAATGATGTATACCAAATGTGCGAATGGGGTTCTTTGCATATCTATTCAATGTACCCCATAGCAATTTTCAGGTCATCTGGATATAATTCCAGAGCACAGGAGGCCCAAATGTACGTTTTTGGTCTGAAAATGGCCAAAAATCTTCAATAAAACCATTTCAAAGGTATATTTCTTTAAAAAAAAAACGACCGAGATGAATCGCTTAGAAGATTTTACAGGAGGAGAAGTAGAAGAAGAAGAAGGAGAAAGAAAAAAAAAAGATATCTATCGCGAAACAGAACTAGAATAAATGTCCAGGTCTAACCATGCAGCAGGACGAACAGCATTGAGATGTGCAATGTACCATGGGATATACAATACATACGGTGTTCAAGCAATCTATGGCACCTTTGAAATGGCAACTTAGATGTACTTTTGTATTCCATAGAAGTACAGTTGATATACTGAATATATTCTTGGCTACAACAACGCTCGCACATGGCCGCAACTTGAAAGCTGAACAACTCTATTCTCTACCCGGAGTTTGACATTCATACATGTAAGTGTCGAAACTCAAGTGAACCTAGCAGATGTCGTCACATGTCTGGGTTAAAAGATCATCTCTGTTGTTCTCAAAGATCAACGGCTAAAATAGATACAATAGTATCATTTCTTGGCCCCGTTCTTACATAGAAATGGTAGAGGTTTAGGTGTAAACATGCAGTTCCAAAACGTGGTACGTATAGATATATATTGTTCAAAAGTACGCAGTAACGTGTTCTATCATCGGCTTCTCTAGCAGCCAGCTTTACAGAGCCCGCCCTGCCTGCCCTGGGTAGGGTGGTACCATTGTGCCAGATAATCAATCAAACAGCCGTACGATCACTGCGTAACCAGGCCCCGCATTGGTTCCATTCTTACCACTTGTGTCAGTCCCAGCATTGAAGGACCCTCCCCCTCCTCCACACTCGCACGCCCCTCTTGGCCCCCTCCCCCCTCCGGAGTACCCCCCTCCTCCTCCAGACCCCTTACTATTCCCGTAAGCTCCCCCTCCCCCACCGAACCCTCCATCTGCATGATGGTACAGCCCCCTCCCTCCCTGCCCCCCGTTCACAAACGCGTACCCGCCCTCCCCGCCGCTAGTGCCGGACCCAGACCGCCCGCTGCCACCATTGGTAAGGAAGCCCCCTCCTCCCCCGCCTATTTCGCCCCACCCATCTGTCGCCCCGTGCCCGTTTCTGCCCCCCGCGAAGACCTCGTCCCCAGAGTTTCCCGGTCGGCGCGGGGCGCCCAAGTAGCTCTTCTGGCCTGACGTCAGCGTGGTCCCATCGCAGGACGTGTAGCGCTGTTCCAGCCACTCTATCCCCCCTCCCCCTCCCGCTATGATGAGTGGTTCGTTGTCGAGCCTCGTCACGAACGTTCCGCCGCCCCCTCCCGATGAGAACCACGCCTTGCTGTCCAGCCCCTCCTGGCCAACAAGTATCTTCAGCACATCTCCTGTGGGGCAAAATGACAGAGAGATTTTACTCTCCAGTATCATAAAGCATGTATGACCGGTGCTATGACCTAGTGGGTAGAATGTTCGCCTTGCATTCGGAAGTTCGTGAGTTAGATCCCTGGCCTGTGTTCTGAAGCACATATGGCGGTGCGATGACCTAGTGGGACCTAGTGTTCACTTTGCATTCCGAGGTTAGATCCCTGGTCGAGTCATACCAAAGACTTAGAAAAAATGTAGATACTGCTTTCTTTGCTTAGCACTCAGCATTTGGGGGAAGGAGTATGGTTGTTGAACACACACCACTGGACCAACAAGTATCTTTAGCACCTCTCCTGTGGGGCAAAGCGACAAAGATACTCATTATCCTGCCTTATAAACTTAGTTTTTGTTAATGGTTGTACTATTATGCGTTAAAGACAGAGCTGGACCTTATAGACTAATGCAACCTGTTTCCTGACGCCTAAGTTATACGGAAAAGCTTAGCAAACCTTTGATTATGAAACATATCTGCTCTTACGTTTTCACTGTTACGAAGAAGCGAGTAGAAACGGAGCTCATTTAGATAATAATTATTGTTGTAGCTTGACAATGTCTACATGTATTTATTACAAACTAGTCTTTTGTTGCGACCTGTACTGAACTCAGTGGATATATATGCACAATAATGTTTTTCATTCATTGATTCACTCAGTCATTCATGTATCATTGGGCAGGTCTGGTGCATTTCATCCGTCCGATCTGAGAATATCCTGGCGTGCCGAGATGTGTGACCTCCCTGTCAGGTCTCTATCTCAACCTCTCCCACAGGCGGATTGTTTGTAAGCTAGTCAAAGTCCAGGCTCATCTTGTCAATTTACAGGGAGATGTGAAAAGGATGACGTAAGAGTCAAAGAATTGTTCAAAAATAAAAACGTAATGTTGTTTTTCTGAAACAGGATAAGAAAGAAATTTATGTTTTTACCTTTCTGGAGACGGAAGGTGCCCCTCATCATCGCCCCGTGACCCCGCACGGACGAGTTGAGGCTGTGGTAGTCCCAGCCTCCGGCCGCACCTGTGGAGATAGCCGGCTCATCATCATCATCATCACCATCATTATCAATAAGATACCCAAAAACTTCATCACCAACACCATCATCGCCAACACCATCATCAGCCTCATCACCAACACCATCATCATCCTCGTCACCATCATCAATATCAACATCATCATCCTCCTCATCACCATCATTATCACCATCATCAACATCATCATCACCATCATCAACATCATCATCGTCCTCATCAACACAATCCTCCTCCTCCTCATCATCATCATCATCATCAACATCATCACCATCATTATCATCTATCATCATCAACCATAATCATTAATACTTCTTAGAATAGCTTTTACCTCAACAATACTACCCTACCACATATTTACGACTATAATAAGTGGTAAAAAGTTTTACCTGCAGCCTCGATCCTGTAGTTCCCAGTCTCAGGGACGGTGAAGAGCTGGATCCCGTTCTGTAAGGTCACCAGCTTCTCGTGGTCCTGTCCGCGGTAGTGGTCACCCAGGCTGGTCGGGCCTGCACGGCCGGTGGCGCCGAGGGTGGTGAACGTGGCATTGACGAATCCAAAGTCTAAGGAATGACAGATAACAACAGCATTAACACACGTCAGCAACATGGCAATATGAAACCGATAATGGCATACACTTTGATCTAGGAAGATGACATTTTCCTTGGTAAGAAGTTTGCTTATAAGACGCACCTTGCTTAGTACGTGGTTCATCTGATGAGTCGTGGATGGAGCTTGGGGTGTGCCACACCGGTTCAGTCGGAGGAGATTCAAGCAGCTCGCAATGACCAAACGGCTCATCAATTGATTTTCCAGTAGCGCTTGTAGATACTTTCGTTACCTCCATCAGAGGTGGGATGCTCGGTTGCGGGTAGTACGCTTGGTTGAGGAAAGCGATGATAACTCAGAATGTCATCAGAAGGTTCACGAGTTATTATTGGAATTATAGGGACGTCCCTCGGATCAGACGTTAAATGAAGGTCCCGTGTTTGGGGATCGGAGAGCCGCACCCCGCGCACGTTAAACAACCCACTGCACCTTTCGAAAAAGAGTTGGGGCATGTCCCGGTGTGCGATGGTCCAAAACCTACAGTCCCATGACCACACATGGGTTCGCCCTTAGTTGGGCAACCCTGGCATGTACATGCTGAACCAATAAATGAAATTTTAAAAAAAATGGTCTTTTGGTAGTCTGCTTTGTAACAGCTCCATTCCACTTGGACGCCGACCTCGATGCGATCGCGCTGTTACGTAAGATTTGACAGAGCGCTCAACGAATTTTATAGAAATAAAAAGTATTCTTTCTACGCTTTGTGTGTTTTGTTGCCTTTTCAGCCATAGTTGTACATCTTGCATGATATTGAAACGATGACTTTGATGGTTACACAAATGTAGGTCGCGGCGAGAGCGCAGGCGGTGGGGGCCTTACGAAATATCATATCTCAGAATGCTACAATTGTATCAACAGGACGAACTAGGATGTTATCTAAGATGCAAGAAGGTATCATAAAAGCAGAGTTAAGTATTTGTGCTACGTATACTGCAGGTTTCCTATGTTAATTTAACGATTATGGAGTCTTTATAAATATGACTTGGTATTTGATTTTTCTTTTTATTCGAATGTTGAATGTGTGATAGTTGTGTGCTGATGTGTTAAAAAAAGAGAGAACGCTATGATTTTTCCTCAAAAAAGCTGCTTGGAAACTAGCAAGATAAAAACACCCCTCCCTCAAAATGGTCACACCCAACATTAGTGACCCCCAAAACACCCCTCCGAATACAATGGTCACAATTCAAGATGGCGGCCACCACACAAGCCAAAGGATCCAACAAAGGTTTTGCTACGCAAACCTGTAGCAAGTACCAGCATAAGGAAGCATTTTAACTAACCTGTTATGCACGTATACATCACCAAGCCCAGGTTGACCAGGAAAACGAACCCCATCGCAAGGGACATTATTTTGAAGATGTCTTCCAAGGCTGACATGGGCAAAACAATACATTCATTAAAAAGGACGCCTGCACTATAAAACCACCCAATAAATTCAGGTAACGTAAACTCCCAGACCTCAGTCTGCTTCTGAATGTCGTGGTGGTCACATCAGTGGAGGGCTCGCTGGCTAAGACAGTTTACCAAGTATTGAAGTTACTCTTCAGGATACGTTTGAAATGTAGATAAGGAATTTTATAGGAGGACCCAGGGTCCCCCAAGTCTGTCTTCAAGAAAATATTGACGCTGTTCTACATTCGTAAGTAACGTATAGTAGCCACAAATAGAGTTGATATCATCAGTTTGATTTTTTTTGTTTTGTTTTGGGAATGGTGACTGTTTCCACCAAGCTAATACAGTCTTTATCTTCAGTTTTCAATCGTTGCATTTTAATTGTTTTGTCGAATGATACTACAGTACGAGTATTTTATAAACGAGACCAATTGAGACTAGACCAATCTAGCAACATATGCTACGCTATGTATCTTAAAGTTTAAGCTCATTTAATTACATAACAGGTTTAACTTGTTATCCCAAAGCTTCTTCTCTTCTGCAACACAACTGGTACTTTTTGTACGTCCATTAATAAGATATGATTACCAGGGTATTTAGGCATCAAAATGATAACTAGTAACGGGTTTCATTATTACACCAAAGAAGCGATAACATCACAATTTTAAACATTTATGTTCTAAAGAGTTATCGTTTAACAAGAATGTAAACACCTTTGTATCTTCATTTTTACTCGTTTACCCAGATATGGTTATATGAATGTATTATATGTATAAAACAGATACATACCCAAGACACGTTTATCGAATTGGTTGGGAACTCCAGGAGTTGCATCATCGCGAGGCTGGTCAGAACCTGCAGCGTTTGTAGGATATCTTATCAATTATAATCTCGTGCGAATTTAACCCTTGTCCTGTTGGCGTTTGTTACGCAATCTACCTCATTAATTGGATTTCTTAATCAGGTCACTGGTCATTGCCTTTTACTGTGCTGCTGTGGCATAGTTACTTCCGCATTCGGTAGGTTTTGCTGCGGTGTGATGCGTTCAGCTGAAAAATATCCCAGGCACTGTATGTGCAACCCATATATATAACGTTATATGTATATGGGTCCAGCAGGACAATAGTTTTAAGTCACAAATGGGTAGGTTTCAGTTGCACAAAATTAAGACACTATTCGAGATCTGTGGACATATGAAATATTTCTGTCAAGAACTTTCAAAGTCATGGCCATTAATCTGTCAGCTAAAATGGGATGGAAGATGAAATTTCAAGATAGAAATTAATATAATATGACAAAACATTTGCTTCTGTTGAAACAGAAAAATTACGTTTAATGATTTTTTTCTTCTCTCTATCAGTCCAGTCTCAGAAGACTTTCTGTGCGCCTCTGGAGTTCTCTAATTATCATTAACTCCTAGATTCTCAACGGTAGAAGGAGTAAAAGAAATCAAGTCTGTGAATCTTTTCAGTGCAGTCGAGAAAATTATGTCTATGGATACATAAAGGAAAAACTAAAAACACGTGGCAAAACAAAGTTTGGAAAAGATTCTGTTGCGTGTCCACTCTTAGTGATATTTCTAAACAAGGCTTTGAAATTGCTCATCGTCGAATAGCTGATACAACTTTGTACATGCTACTAGTATTTTTCTTCTCTTTGCTACCAATACACAATGCACCGTACAGCTTGACCAACACAGATATGTCTTACCGTTCTCTGGTAGCTTCGGCATCTTTACACCAGTGTCGCTGAGCGGGTAGGTACCCGGCAGCGCTGGCGCTGAGCAGGAAGTTGTGTACAATCTGAAGAATGAACTGGTCTCCTACACGGAGAAGCCCGTTTTACTAGCCACTGTAAGGTGAACAGTGGACGTCTGCCCGCCTAGCTGGTATGTCGGTGTTGTTTTTGCTATAACTGTAGTCCGCTATAAATAAGTCGGATGAATAAATTTGCTGATTCCAGGTAAAGTTACGCAACAACATGTTCGCCTCCGTGGCTCGTGAGTTCCCGTGATTTGTCTACTGGACACATTTCTCAATGTTTGTATATTTCAATGCGTACTAAGCAGTATTCTTTCCACAATTTCAAAAGGACAATGATCCGTGAACCACCGATTTAAAGAAAATATTCGTTGAGGTGCTGGCTCTTCAACGCAAAGGTTTACATAGAATCATTAAACACAGGTTGCTTACAGCTCATCGCATACCCGCAATGCAGTTTGTATCCCGAAGACCCACACAACACAATCAGAGATTTGTAACAACATATGCCTGAAATTGAACTTGACCTTTTCACGGTCCTACACGCTGAAAGTAATTTCATTATCAATGATAGTTAGAAGAAAATTAACTTTACAACATCCTGGTAAAACCAAGACTATCCTTGTAACCTTTGCTTTCGTTCTAGAAATGAGAGAAATTTAGGCAAATCAGTCTACCACATCGTTGTACAATATGATCTTTAGACTAAGCGGGACACCACACAAGGATTTGTGGGTGGGACGACGACATGCGCCACACGACGTAGAAGGTTTGAATCTATTCATTACTGGTATTTCAAACGCCGTGAAAGGAGAACAACGTCACCATAACAGCTGAACTTTCAGACGCCCACATCTCCATCGGACATGATCTTTAGTCAAGAGCAACTTTTAACAGTATTCCAGTTATCTCTTGGGTAGCAGACATCGGAACTTTGCTGCCCGGTGTCGAACACGGAACTTGCTCATAAGCCTGACGAGGAGTGGCCATGCCTGAGCGAGCTAAAGAGGATGATCAGGACCAAGGTAGGGTATGAACTAAGATCAGGATCAAGGTAGGGTAGGAACTAAGAAATTTGTGTACACCCGTGGTAAGTATAATCATTAGCGGTCCCTTAGTTACTAACGTTAGCTGTGTCGCTTCGCTTACACACCCTTTCTATAACAGTTCGCTCAACCGATTTCATGGACACGGAACGAATTTCTTCTACGTTTTGTGTGCCGCGTCTTCAGTCTTTAAAATTAGTCTTTTACCGTACTTGTATCGTATTCCAAGTATGAAATTAAGGGTCACACAAATCCAACAGTGGTCACTGTACGGTCGCCCTGTCATCGCAGTCTAGTGGAAAGGGGGCCTCAACGGAACAGCAGACAACTGCAGAGGTTTCCCTGCGCATGTATGTGCAGTAAAGTATACATGTACATAAGATTACAATGAACCCGTAAATACTGCACATAGCGTCTGTCTTCTCTGTCACGACCAGTGGAAGAACAGCTCATCAGTGAGCTAAACTGGTGCAAGATCATTTTCACATTACCTTGCTATCCGAAGCTGGATACGGCTACAAATATTACCAATCTAGGTTTACAAATGTGTTTGAAATGTTGCAGATGGGGAGCATGTGTACATGAACCCTACCGGTGACCTTCCTGGCGCGGCAAACGTTGTACGGAAAGGTGAGGTCCAACATTAGCATCTCCTGTTATTCACTGTCTGATGGAGTCGCAAATCAATCATTTGTCCAAGAGGCAATTGAAGACAACATTTTTGATATCATCAATTGAAATGTATGATTGTGTCTCACAAGAATTTCACGTATGGTAAAATCTTTAGATATGTTTCTAATTTTCATTAAACAACTTGCATGCTTGTGAAAGGCGCGTGTAATTGACAATAGAAGACAATATTGTATGATTGATATCTGTTTTTTTTTTTAGTCTGATAATCAGACCAACGTCTTTGCATGCCTGAGAGAGGCGGTCCATCAAGGACTGGAGTCCATTGTTTGTTTATTGTTTCTTTTTTCATTCGCATATGTACAAATGTTAAAAGATATACAGGGCAAAACAAAAACATGCAGGGGGGCCAGAAGCCTAGCCCTAGGTGGCTTTTCTTTGGGCCTCCCCTCGAAACTTAACAATAGGAATTATATCATAAATAGTACATAGCTCAAAACTAAACAAAATTAACGATAGAAAATAAGTTGAACTTATGCCATAAATCTCAATAAATGAATAGATACGAGGAAATACAAAGTGGATTTTAAGGTATCAAACATGATAAGGTACAAATTTTGAAGAAGTAGATCAGAACTTAAACAATATTAATCATCAATTATCAATAATCAAATATTAAAGGAAAAACGAAAAACAAGGAAAACAAACAAATCAGGTGCAAGTAGTGCTTGGATATTCTATGAAATCTATCTTTAGATTTTTTTTTAGACTGGGAAAAAAGACGAGCAAGACTGTTGTATTGGTACCTCTAAACATAAGGTTAGTCTGTCCATGTCAGATTCCCGGCTCTGTATGCCAATATGTGCCACAAGTCATCAGCAAACAGTATAGCTCCGATTAGAGTTTCACGTACTTTTGCCTTGGACTGAATGTGCAGCCACCGAGCAGCCTCCAGCCGGAGTTGGGGGCATTTCTGACGCAGCTCGTGAGCCTGGTAACCGCCTGGATGAACGTGTCATGGGTAAGGTTACTTTTTTTACCTTCTTTAAGAATGTTACGTTATGTTGTTGGTGCCGCTTGTGGTTTCATTTATTTGTTAGTGGTCAGCATATTCCGAGAAGCTGTGGATGGATCTTGATATGATGTTTGGTATGTATCTAGGTATTTGGAAAACGTTTGATAACTGCCTCCTGGAGGTACTGCAGCGGTACTTCCAGGTTTGATATCTCATGTTCTGGACGTGCTATGGTCGTGATTGTCGATAGGTAGATAGGTCGGGGGGGGGGGGGGGGGTAAGTGGTGAAGCCCTGGCGACTTTTGTTGGAAAGTCAAGCAAGGCTTGATGGATTTTCATTTTCTTAAACTTAATATCACCTAAAGACGAGGAAAAAACTGCATGTGTTTTTCAACAGATCTTTGCCCCCAATGAGCACACACGATACTAGGACTATCATCAAGCTCTGCACAGCTGAAGTCTGCCGTACGCAGACCAATCCGTTGTGTTATTTGGCTGATATCCGTACCTCGCACAGCGGCTAGATTAGTCTGTCGTGTTTGTAGCATTGACATTTGTGTTCAGACAATCAGAGCCTTAACTTGGCGAGGGGGAAACGTCTGCGCAAAGTGGACGAAAATAACCTAACAATACTTATAGTGGCCTTTAAAATGTGAGAAAGGTTTTTCGAACAATAAGGCTCAGAACAACTTCTGAATCAATAAAAGCCCTCTTTGCAAGATTTAATCTAAGTATATTGGATAAGCGATATTACAGACCTAACGAGTTATTCAAATAACAAATCTTATGTAAAAATCAACTTGCTTTACTATCATGCATCTGTGTTAACATTTGAAATGTCAAAATGTGCCCGATCGATGGTCGATGTGTCCTAGCGTGTTCCATCTTCGATGTCATACCAATACCCCAGATCACTGCAGTAACAGAACACAGTGGACTACCCTCACTACTCAGATGAGCTTAAATGTCGAGGCCTGATTAATGCATCTGTTGCATTTGACAATAAATAAAGAATAGATTAATGTGTTATTTTACCCATGTCAGCGGTTGAGAGCGGTTTCCGGAGACTGTCTGTGACCGTTCTAACCCTTGGCCTGCTGTGCGTGGTGTGCATCACAGCAGTGTGGATATACATAGCAGGTTGGTGAACGCCACTCTTCTTCCCCACAGCTTAAAGTTAAAGTCAACCGGACGTCTCCTTACCGGCAGTACTATGTGTTTAACTTCGCACTCTTTCTTCAAAGTGCTGAGCAGCGAAAACATTTTATGTACCATTTTTAAAGTCTTTGGTATGACCCGGTCACACTGAGTATCTTAACTGCGACCTACCTGATACGAAGCCAGCACTCTACCATTGAGCTGCTGCACCGGTTTTCTAAAGCAAGACAGTCAAAACTGCGGTTGCGAGTTATGTACGGGAGATTTCTTTGAAATTAGGCATTAGCTGTTTTAACTGAAAGAAAATTAACAAATAGGTTATATTTGTTATAATTTTCTATAAAACTCCACACCTTTGTACTCCATTGCCTCCTTCAAATGTGAAATTTAGATGTAGGTCCTAGGGACTTAGGATGCCACTATGACTTGCCTTACATTGCAGTTCAATGTACTGATTAATTCATTCATCATGTTTAAGTTGCCCCAGTGCCCGAGCAAGCAGTCTGCCAAGGAACCGACCAAATAGCTGAGGAAGCAGCAAATGCTGCTACGACGTTTGGGGAAGAGGATTTGTCTGTTCCGACACAACCAGCGCGACAGGCTCCGCGCTGCGCGGGTGTTTCATGCAGTCTGGGAGGTACGTTATTCAGAACTATTTACGCACGAAAAGATATCTGTGTAACATGCTCATTCCAATATAGGGCGGATACCTCTGTGCCCTAAACTTTGTCAAGATGGCTTTTAGCAAATTTCATAAATACAAAACTAATATCTTTACTCTTTGTGTTTTGTTGTCTTTTTAGGATTTCTGAAACGTTCTGTGCGGGTGTGACTTGTAGTCTTTCCGTAAAATATTGAAGACATGATATTACATGTTGTTTTGTCTTCTTTTGTTTGACTCAGGCTTCAGAAATGCCACGTTCACCACCCTGAATGGCACCGGCCGTGCAGGCCCGACCAGCCTGGGTGACCACTACCGCGGACAGGACCACGAGAAGCTGGTGACCTTGCAGGACGGGATCCAGCTCTTCGCCGTCCCTGAGACTGGGAACTACGAGATTGAAGTTGCAGGTTAAACTACATCATGTTTGGAATCAAAATAGTATTTCTAAAAAAATTGCCACAATGAAGTACTTGTGTATAACGTTACACTTGTTTCGTAGTTGGGTATTTAAAAATGATGAGTTGTGAAGAGAAACGTGTTTTAAAATCCATATCACATTACCAGTAAGCTCCGGAAAGGGCCAAGCACTACTGTTTCTTGTTGCGTACAAGCTATCACTTGGATATAGTGTTTTGGTCAGCGTTAGTAGGGCAAACGGCAAAACCCTGATATTCTCCAATGACCGACGCCTTACAGCTTTCATTTCAAAGTACTACAGCCTATGCAGGCAGTGTAGATGCCTTGTGGTGTTTTGCGGGATGCCCAGTTTTAATATGTCAAGTCTGTGACTGTTAAGCTGGTTTCTTACCTTATGGCAGTTATACCGGCTAAATAGATCCAGACACATGACGATCATATTCTTGCTGTCCTAATATCAGAAGGCGAGCAGCTTTCTCAAAATATGTAATTCATAAATGAAATGGCAGCTTCGCCGGTTCAACATGCTCCAAATTTTACAGGTGCAGGTTGCAGTTGAAGTTGCAGGTTAAACCTCCATTGACTTCTGGAGTTGTGCTGTACAAAAACAAACAAACAAACAAACAAACAAACAGTCAGACATACGCACCCGAAAACATAACCTTCTCAGCGGCGGTAACGAGGTGAACTTTGACCTAAAAGCCATTATTTCCGGTTTCACATGCTCCCAACTCTACAGGTGCAGCCGGAGGCTGGGACATCCTTAACAGCAACGGGGATAACCGAGGCTATGGTGCAATGATGAGGGGGACCTTCAGTCTCATCAAAGGTTAAAGCCTATTATCTACATTTACTCTACAACACAATCTTAGTTTTATCAATAGCATCTCATAAAGATCCCAAAGCCATGTGGGCAGGAATTATGAAAATAATCTTAAACTTTTACCCCAAGCACGAAATGATTTCGGAAATAAAATGGACCGTGTACGTCAGGTGTTTGTTAAGGAATGAGTGCATACAGTTTGAATTCCTAAGTGACAAAAGTTAAAGTTAAGGAGGATCAAAGCAATAGGTTTATTTAACAAGGTAGTGAAATCAAAAAATAAACATTCCTCGTTTAAATTCACAGGAGAGGTGCTGCAATAGGTTTATTTAACAAGGTAGTGAAATCAAAAAATAAACATTCCTCGTTTAAATTCACAGGAGAGGTGCTGAAGATTCTCGTAGGACAGGAAGGAGAGAGGACCAAAGGAAACCTTTCAGCGGGAGGAGGCGGTGGAACGTTTGTGACAAGACTTAACAACGCCCCCCTTATCATAGCGGGAGGGGGAGGGGGGATGCAGTGGTTGTCTCGGGTTCATGAGTCGTGTGATGGGACGACTCTTACGTCAGGTCAGAAGAGCTACTTAGGCGTAAGAGGTCGAGCAGGTAAACCAGAAGACGAAGTCAATGCAGGGGGTTCTGACGGGCACGGAGCGACAGAGGGGAATGGTGATCTAGGTGGGGGAGGAGGGGGCTTCCTCACCAATGGTGGAGGCGTTCGGGAGTTCATGCCTGTGATTGGGACAGGGACAACCGGCGGGGAGGGCGGATACGCGTTTGTCAACGGTGGAAAGGGAGGGAGGGGCGGAGCTGTGATCACTGCAGATGGAGGGTTCGGTGGGGGAGGGGGAGCTCACACTGCAGGCAATGGGTCAGGAGGAGGAGGGGGGTACTCCGGAGGGGGGAGGGGACAGCTAGGAATGTGCGAGTGCGCAGGAGGGGGAGGGTCCTTCAATGCTGGTATTGACACAAGTGGTAAGAATGGAACCAACGATGGGCCTGGTTACGCAGTGATCGTACGGCTGTTGGATTAATCAATCTGGTACTTGCAGAGTGGGCCCTGTAAGGCTAAAATATAGACTATTCATTTTTTTTTCTTTCAAAAATCATTTTGACTTTAGAATCGACCTTGGCATTCAGTATCCGTTTCCGGAAATATTTCTCTCTTTTTGTTAGCAATTCACATCATGTATTTTCTCATTTTGCAGCTGCTTTTTACGATTTAAAATACGGCCGAAACTTTTTTTTGCTGCTGTTGGAAATGGACGAAAATTGATGCACGCGCGGATATCATCCACATATTAATCAAATCAGCATATTGGCCTTAGCGATCAGATTTTATTAAGCTGTGTTCCTAAAACTGCCTAATGAATGGTCCGGGAAAGTTCTATTTAGGTCTGTGTCTCTCCACTTACTCTTTACTACCCTTCTGATTGTTTTCTGACTACACGGTTGCATCGTTTTGGATTTGATAGGGGAACTATCATTGTTACCCGTGTTGACATTGCTTGATGTCCCCGTTCAATGTTCAAGGAAAACTGCGTAATATAACGTTACATGTAGAGTTTTAGTGCATCTTACACTGATTGATACTTA
The DNA here is from genome assembly GCF_035083965.1 of Branchiostoma lanceolatum. NCBI lineage: Eukaryota > Metazoa > Chordata > Leptocardii > Amphioxiformes > Branchiostomatidae > Branchiostoma > Branchiostoma lanceolatum. The sequence continues at coordinate 1,908,277 of NC_089724.1, read as the reverse complement.
CACTACTTGCTTTGAATTTCTTACGTAACTTACAATCGGATCAGCTTAATGTGATACGACGGTTATAAAAGTACCGTAAAACAGAAATATGCAACTTAAGCAAGAACAAGATAGACTAAGCATAAAGGGATAATGCCAGAAGTGTACATAGTGGAGGACCAATACCCATAAGGACAAAATTGGCTGTGATACCTTTTGGCTGGAGCATGGTGGAAACGGTGTCTGTTGCCGCAGAAATACGGATGTACAGCTCGCTCGACTCAAAGCACACTCAAAATGCAGGATTCCTGGTGTGTTCACTCTTCATTCCGTTAATTTTCATTGTATGGATAATTATTTAAACAATAATTGTCACAACAATATGCATGTGCGTTATTCGTTGTTAGCCTTGTAGAAGGTATGAGTGAATGTGTGAAAGTTTAAACATTGCGCGATTTGTAATAATTATCAGACTCAAAGACGCTGGTGAACTCAGCAACCGCATATATAATAAGGCTTCAAAGTGATGTTATCAATTATTGAAAATTGTCTTAATTTGCGTTGATGACTTTGGGTAGAAGTCAGAGTGTTCACCTCCTAGTGGTCTTTCCCGGGCAACAGCCGCTGCAATGACCCTGGGTTGCGATACCATCGGGGGCGGGGAGGAGAAGTAGCATGTCTACCTGCAGCGTTCCCCCCGCTCGTGGCAGGTTCAACCTTGGTGGGACGGATCCCAGGGGAGCTGCCGCTGGCCCATAGCACCTGCACCGCCTCAGTCCCCGATGGGCGGTCTACAAGTCCAGTCGAGGTTGTGCGGTGGGCCAGTTACCCCCCACTTGAAACACTTATGGTACGAAACCTCGTAAAACTAACCCAAACCGAGGAGCATGCGGACCTGAACATGAGTGAGTGAGTGAATGAGTGAGTGAGTGAGTGAGTGAGTGAGTGAGTGAGTGAGTGAGTGAGTGAGTGATGATATTGCTAATGTAAATGCTTTGGAATGTTATTGAAGTTGCTTGTTATATCTCTAATATACTGTTCACAACGCCGTCAATATAGACAAACAATCAGCGTAAAGATTTGTATTTATTCAAAAGCCGGACAATGATCAGATGTTGTAGATTTAAATGTATACATGTACAAGTGCAGTTCTCCGCATATCATCCTCATACCCACATTCCACTACGGTGCCGGTACTCTGCGATCGTGCTGCGACCTAAAATTTGACGTAACGCTCAACGTTTCATAATTAAAGAATGAATTGTTTTAACGTTTTATGTGTTTTGTTGTCTTCTCAGTCATTCTTTCGAATTTTACATTTTATTCCTATCATAAAATCAAAGGTTACTCAAATCGAGTAAGGGCACAGCGAAGTCTTAATACAATCGTCGTCTAGAGGAATGCGGACTATAAGAGTCCTTTGGCTGCATTTTAAACATTTATTTTGTGTGATACCAAACTATGATTTACAACGTTTACACTACGACGGTTCACTCAGAAGAACACTTAAATCAAGCATTCTTAGAGTATCACAAAGTGTGGCAAAGGCCCTAAAGATCATTGACAATACCCATACAAGAACGAAGTTATGATGTTATACGAACATAGAACTTCACAATACAGCTATTTGTTCCTGTTTCCGCTAGAGCTTTTCAAGCTGACTTGTAATTATAAAAAAAATTAAAAGTTGACGTCATGTTCTTGTTTATTCGTGCACGAGACAACAAAAATGGCAAAAAAAACTGGTACAAACTTGGTTTCCAACTGTTCCTCTTGCTTAAAGCATCTACAGCCCTGACTCTTGAGTCTAGCAAGAGTCGTGAGATTTCTTCGTATGGAAAAAGCTCACTGCAAAACGAATCAAGTTGTTTTAAGTATCTTATTTTGCATCGTGGTTTCCTTCTCACCAACATAAGATGTTCTCTGCGACATATTATCCACTATTGTGGATTATTCAAAGTTCCGAGTAACTAACTTAATCAACATAATATATTACATACATGTATCATTTAACGTAAGTAATGGAGATATTTCAAATAGACAATAAACAATACATTGACCTTCTTGTGATTCTAATTTCTTATGCGTGTCTGATAGGGGGAAATTTCTCTTTTCATCCCTCCTATCGCTAAGTTCCAGTCATACTGTCATCCACTACTGTGCATTTACACTAATAACATATGGCCATAACACAGATATCAGCAAGCTTTTCAGAGCCCTCTTTGCCTGTCCTGGGTGGGGCGGTACAGTAGTACCAGATTGATCAATCAAACAGCCTTACGATCACTGCGTAACCAGGCCCATCATTGGTTCCATTCTTACCACTTGTGTCAATGCCAGCATTGAAGGACCCTCCCCCTCCTGCGCACTCGCACATTCCTGAAAGTCCCCTCCCTCCTCCGGAGTACCCCCCTCCTCCTCCTGACCCCTTGCCTGCAATCTGAGCTCCCCCTCCCCCACCGAACCCTCCATCTGCAGTGATCTTACCTCCGCCCCTCCCTCCCTTTCCACCGTTGACAAACGCGTATCCGCCCTCCCCGCCGCCGGCTGTCCCAATCACAGGCATGAACTCTCGAACTCCTCCACCATTGGTGAGGAAGCCCCCTCCTCCCCCGCCTAGATCACCATCCCCCTCTATTGCTCCGTGTCCGTCAGAACCCCCTGCATTAACTTCGTCTTCTGGTTTACCTGCTCGGCCTTTTACGCCTAAGTAGCTCTTCTGGCCTGACGTAAAAGTCGTCCCATCGCACGACTCATAAACCCGAGACAACCACTGCATCCCCCCTCCCCCTCCCGCTATGATAAGGGGGGTGTTGTTAAGACTTGTCACAAACGTTCCACCGCCTCCTCCTGCTGAAAGGTTTCCTTTGGTTTTCGATCCTTCTTGCCCAATGAGAATCTTCAGCACCTCTCCTGTGAATTTAAGTTGAGGAATGGTCACTCAGAGTTAAACTGAAAGCAAAACGCAATGTTACAGCTACCAATATTGATGTTTATAGCTGGTGTTTTATTTGAATATTACAAACGTAGAGGTTTACGTGCACGTGGACAACACTCTTAAACCTTAGTTCGCAAAGCCAAGCCGAGAGAGACCAGCCATCTAAATCCAGCTAAATTAGCATTTGGAAGCTAAGCTGCTAATCTGCAGTGATGACTAGCCCCTTCATCTTTTTCTGCGCCTTTTTTTACATAATAATAATAATAATAGTCTTTATTGCAGATCCCTGCCCAGAAGGGCTAAATGCACAGATGACCACACTTGGTCTATAAGAAGCACAATGCAAAAGATGAATTGATACAATGCTAGTATATTCTAACATTGAAAACAAAAAAAGTAACAAAAAACAGACAAACTGTGGACTATTGCTAAACTAATGTTGATCATGTAGTAGTTTGGAGTAATGTAATTGAACGCCACCTTATTGGTGACAATGGTGATTGCCGCCTGGTCCCAGCTATTGATATCGATCGAATGAATTTCTTTTAACATTGATATGCAATTTTCGATAATGTTTATGCTTGCAACTATTGTCTGTTGTCTGTTTGTTTATGACTTCGATTGATGTTATATCAATCATATTTATTTTGCGTTCTGTTCAAACTGTTTGGTACATTTTTTTAAAATTCTATTTACATTCCTTTATTGAGCATTAGACAGGAAGCACATATGCGTATGAAGGTCTTCTGCTTGTTTTGTACATGTGACGTTAGCTTGCTTAAAACTGTTTTGCACATTGAAAATCGCCAAGGTGCCGACATATTTTCCCTGGTTGAATAAAGAAGAAATGAAATGAATTTGTTTGGAACGGAGCGAGAGGACAAAACCAACAAAAAACAAGAGTCCGAAGACCCAAAATCTCCATGAAATTTGTTTTTATATAAGATGTGTTTATTTTTCCCTAGTTATTTGTTGTTGCTGCTGGTTGTTTTGTTTTGTGTGCCAGAGGGTATCCACGTAATAGAACCTAGAAAGGCAACATTTTCGGGAAAATGCAGGATATTCCCCTCCCATTACCTACACCTCAAATATGACGTCCTTAGCATTTACTGTATACATGTAGTGTAAGGGAATTCTGAAGTTTCTGCATAAATTATGCAAACGAGGTCTGTATTAGCATAATGTATGGTCAGGTGTGTTCAGCTTTCCTAAAGGTACCTTCATCTGAAATTTATCATAAGTAGCTTTTATGGTAATGGTAATTCATATATCATGCAAAAACTCCTCATTAGCATAATTTATGGCCAGGTTTTCTGACCTTTCATAAAGGTACCTACATGTCAAATATGAAATCCGTAGCCTTTACAGTAAGGGAAATACAAGGTTATACCTAAATTATACAAATGAGGTCCGCATCAGCATATTTTATGGTGGACAGATGTATTCACCTTCCCTAAAAGTACTTACATCTAAAATATGACATCCGTAGTTTTAACGGTAAGGAAAATACACGTTTATGAATAAATTATGCAAATTAGTATAGAGTTACCACCCTTACATCTACTTGGTTTTGGGCAGCGGAACCACCAGCTGTTGGGAATTGGGGAATACTCGCCCTAGATAAGAGACCAATGGATTCAACAGGTGTGACCTTAAAGCCCAAACCCACAATGGAGAAGTAGATATTCCTCATTACTTATGCAAATTCAGTCCAAATTTGTATAATTCCCACTTCAGTTTGTACATCTCTGCCCACCCCACTTGCGTACCAAATAACATGAAAATCTGTCGCTCCTTCCTTCAGTTATTCTACTTGGAAGATTTTTACAAATACGCCTCTGCAGCTCCAGTGACACAGACCAGGGGGCCCAAAATCAACCTTGACCTTTCTCCTCCTAACACCTACTAACATACCAAATATCATTACAATCCATCCACATGTTCTTCGGTTAGGCTGATTTTACGCATCCGGTGACACATACATACACACACGGTGACACAAACATACACACACGCGCACACACACGCGAACACACTAACTTGGCATGATCTGCACTTCAGTGTGTACATCACTGTCCAACCTACCTGCGTACCAAATAACATGAAAATCTGTTGTTCCTTTCTTCAGTTATACCCCTTTAGAACATTTTTACAAATAGGCCATTGTAGTTACAGGGACACAAACCAGGGGGCCCAAAATCGACCTTGACCATTCTCCTACCAGCGCATACCCACATACCAAATATCATTACAATCCATCTACACGTTCTACAGTTATGCTGACTTTAAGCAACCAGCGACACACATGCAAACGATGTACTTCCTTACTTATGCAAATTCGGTCTCATTTGCATAGTTTGCACTTAAGTGTGTACGTCTTGGTCTAAACTACCTGTGTACCAAATAACATGACGACCTGTCGATCCACTCTTCAGTTCTTCTACATTCAAGATTTTTACAAATACGTCATTGCAGTTCCAGTCACACATGCCAGGGGGCCCAAAATCGACCTTGACCTTTCTCCTCTTAACGCCCACCCACATACCAAAAATCATTACAATCCATGTACAGGTTCTACAGTTATGCTGACTTTAAGCATCCGGTGACACATACATACACACAGACACCAAACGCACGCAAAACAGTATCTCCATGAAAAAGCCTTTTTTCATGGAGATAACAACATGTTGAATGTAAACATGTACAAAACATAAAAAATAGTGTTGTAAAGAGAGCAGAGATTTAAAATATTTAAGCTTCAACCTTTGATGAGACTGAAGGTTCCCTTCATCATCGCACCATAGCCTCGGTAATCCTCGTTGCTGTTAATGATGTCCCAGCCTCCGGCTGCACCTGTGGCATTGGGAGCATGTGAAACCGGAGATAATTGCTTTTAGGTCAAAGATCATCTTGTTACCTTTGCTAAGGTTATTTCTTCGGGTGCGTCTGTCTGTTTGTTTGTTTGCTTGTTTTAGTACAGCATAACTCGAGAAGATGGATGGATATTTTGTACTAGGGTAAAGGCTTGCAAAAGATAGAAACGATTATATCATGGGCTCCCTAGCGGCGTTCTATGGTACTGCAGCGAAAAGTCTGGTTTAACAATAAAACAAAGCTCGTCTTCTGGACAAGCTATGATCACGATTTTCAGTTGGTTAATAGCGTTGACATAAGTTTGGGCCCGCCAGCAGCTTTTTGTAAATGTAGAGGGCGTTACGGATGCCGCGGGATCAAATGTCATGATCGTTGACCTGCATGTAACTTTGATGGTAACCAACGCAATGGGTTAAGACCTTATTTGCATTACTAATGAGAAAGTGTATAATCCGAGAGTGCTACATGACAAAAACTTCATACTCATATTATGCAAGTCAGTTCGAGAGGAACATTCATGGAAATAAAGTATGCACACCGATTTGCATGATTAATGAGATGGCAGCATAATGCCTTAGTGATATTCAAGATGAAGGTTTAACCTGCAACTTCAATCTCGTAGTCCCCAGTCTCAGGGACGGTAAAGAGCTGGATCGCGTCCTGTAAGGTCACCAGCTTCTCGTGGTCCTGTCCGCGGTAGTGGTCACCCAGGCTGGTCGGGCCTGCACGGCCGGTGGCATTCAGGGTGGTGAACGTGGCATTCCTGAAGACCGGGCCTTAGAAATATCACATAAGACAACGGGAGTTTAGATCTTGGATGTTGCAAATGTGTCATCTAACACACACACACACGCACACACGAACACACACACACACACACACACACACACACACACACACACACACACACACACACACACACACACACACAAACCTGCATGGATGGAAAGCGGTTTTGAAATCTTCTAGTATGTAGGCCTTGAAAATATAGACTTGAGTCTGATTATTTCTTATAATCTCGTATCCGTTGAGCTGCTCAACAATTGGAGATAAATTCGATTCAGTAACAAAAGTGAAGTTAATGTAAATTCACTACATGCACGCATCATTATAACTGGTTTCAACCAATGAATGAAGTGTATGGTTAGTCACTCAATGGACATTAGTGTATTATCTGAATGCAATGATTTCTTTTACCAGTAGAAATGATAGATGTGGCCGGCTGGTTCGTTCGGGATGGCCGTTTCAGAACAGTGGGGGGTGGTTCAGCATCATCAGGTGCACCCTGGCCATCGGCTGCATACTTGCCTGTAACAGAAGCAGCTACTGTTTTTTTGTGTGGTAAAAGCAGCAACCAGGGGGACCAACATTACACCACTTCTTCCTTACATCAAAAGCTACCATCCACGAGATCTATTTTGATAGATATTGCGCCCGATACGCACGCACGCACACACGCACACTTGCAGACACACACACACACACATATATAAAAAATACAAACACAAACACACGCACACACCTACACACACACACGCGCGCACACACAAAAAAAAATACAAACAAAAGTATGGCATCTACTACTGGTACATAACTACAGTCCCATAAGTCTTATCTACCTATTACAAGAGTGTGATGAAGTATTGGATGAGAATGGGCTTTTACAAACATTGGAGGAACTTCCGACGTCTAGACATTCCTTAATATAATTTCCTATGTTAGATATATAGTACACCAATCTAAAGCATCTTACCTTTCAGGTCAGCAAATCGCTGCTCAAAAGTCTTCTGCCATGCCCGCAGTTCAAACATCACTTCAGTTATCATAACTGAAAAGAATGAAAGAAACTTAATTGACTTGGCTTCAGAGATAAGCACAGTGAGTGCTGTATAAAGAGATTTGGAAAATCATGATGACAAGGACTGGAAAGCAAAGAAAAGGAAATCTTATAGAAACGAGCAACAACACTGCTTATATATTGAAGAAACTGTTATTAGAGTTCTTTGCAAGATATGTATTTCGTGTTTGCGATATATTTTCCTCGAATATCTTTGTTCAACATTTTTATTGTAATTTCCTGAAAATCATTTTTATTTATATTTATCTTTATGTATCATTGAACCGTTATTCATTTATCTATTTTTCGTTTGTATCATTGAAGCTCAACTGTGATCGCTGGATTTAATTTCAGTATTGCGTGTTCACTTACATGCTATGTAAATCAGCAGGGCTGTAATGTTGACCATGTAGATCAACCGAGCGGTTCTTGAACAGCCTTTTCTCTTTTTAGCCTTCTTGGTGACGTTTTCATCCTTAGCCTTATGCTTCGCCCCTAACAGAAAAAAAGGTTATAGATTCATTGTCGGGCGTGTTTTGATACAACAATCAGCGAAATATGTCCCAACAAACGTTAATCCACCTGCAAGTAATATCATGGACGATTTCAGACATAAATTAATAATAATGTTTTTATTGGTAAGAAATTACCCGTGCAATGGCAGTTTTTTTCTAGTGCTGAATTGGTGCAGGGTTTAAAATCACATGATGCATATGGGCAACAGATACATATTTGCTCCACACATTTTGTGGAATTGTAGCAAGGGTCTTGGCGGCTGCCATTCAGCGCCACCAGGTGACCTCAATACGACCTTCCCCAACCGGGTAAGTTCCTGTAAGCTACCTCATACCAATCGACCATACCAGACATGCAACCCAACCAGATTGGTACTCCGTCTGTAAGGCCATCTTCGACGCAATACAACAAACAATCACTGCACAAAATGGCCTCGGATCCCGGCGGATACGTACAGGGATTTTTTTCTGTATTTTTGGTGGATACTAACGGATACTGACGGATCCAGCGTAACTAACAGATCCGACTAAATCCGCACGGGCGTTGGACTATTTCTGGAGGAATCCCTGTACGTATCCGCCGCCATTTCGTGCAGTGAATAGCAAGTCTACTAGCAAGATCTCTTCATGGATTGTTAAAATTACCTTTAGTTGTTCCATACATGGGGTTGGCACACAGGCCTACCTTGTTGACCTGCTCCTTCCAGTCTTCCGTCGGTTTTTCTGTTGGTGGTGCAACAGTATAGATAATAAAAGTTATTAGTAATGATCTAGCCTAACAAAACAAATGCTCTGTTAATCTTACTCAAACACATTCATATATCTGATGATCAGTTCTCACAGCTCTGTTACATTATGCAATGAAGATTACTTTCAAATTTGTTGTTGTCACTCACATCAAAAACTAGAAAGGTGATATTTACAAGTATATGCATGATGTTAACCCACACATGGTCTAGCCTAACAAAACAACTGCTCTGTTTATTCTTATTCAGACACATTCATGTATATGGTGACCAGTCCCTTTTAGCTGTACTACCTTGTGTAATCGACAACACAGGTTGTCTGTTACTTTTGAATCTCAAGTAAAATTGTGACAGCCGTGTGAAAGAAGAAGAGGAAGAGGAAGAAGAATAGAAAGAAATGGATACAAATATATCATGTTTCCATTCCACGAAGGTACCATGAAGATGTATGCAATCAAAGCTATGACTTTATTGTACGATTATCATCTGGAAAAGATGTAATGCGCATTATGATACAACAGGCTAGACTGTTAGCCTCCATAGCAGGCTCTCAGGGCCTTTTGGGGAGCTTATGATACACTTTTTGTTGATGACTTCTTTTTGTACTGTGTCGTTTGTGCAGCCAGCTTGTAACCATTTGGCCACGAGCTGGTTGCACAAGCGACCTCCTCCCAAGCAGAGAATGGGTTTCGGTTGGTTTTTGATGTGTTTCTAGGCGTTTTTGTCGAAACCCACGCTCTGCTTGGAGAGTACAAGCGACCCAGTACAAAGCGAAGTCATCAGCAAAAAGTGTATCATAAGCTCGCTAAAAGGCACAGAGAGCATGCTATGGAGGCTAATAAAGATGTCCCGAAATCACAGTTTGGTGGTAATAGAATGAAAGACTTTCTGTTACCTTTTCGGCTCCCATACATGGGATTAGGACACAGCTCGGCGGCTTTTACTTTGGCCTTCCAGTCTGCCGGTGGGCCTTCTTTTGATGAGGCATCTGCAGGGGAAGGAAGGGGGATCAACCACATGAACACAAGGCTTTATAATTACATAGCTTATCAGGCGTCTTGAAAGGGTCGGTGGAGGGGTTGACGAAACGTGAGGATATGGAATGGTATTCTATGGTCACATACATATTTTGATCACCTGCCTCTGTAGTTACTGTAGTTACTGTAGTTACTGTAGTTACTGTTGTGACTGTTGTGACTGTTGCAAGCGTTGTTACTGTTCTTACCGTTGCAACCGTTGTAACCTTTGTTACTTTTGCTGCCGTTGTAACCGTTGTTAAAGTTGTTACTGTTGTTACCTTTGTTGGTGGCGTACATGGGGTTGTTGTGCAGTCCGCCGGCCTCCACTTGCTCCTTCCAGTCCCCGGGATGGTGGCCTGTCGGAGCTGCGTCTGTGTAAGAGAAATATCAATTGTACCAATCTGAAGGTGGTAAGGTGGTCCTGCGGTTAGGGTTGCAGAATGATTTACAGGTTCTGGGTTCAAATGTTGTGCCCTCGAGAATGGCACTCAACACCAATTTCGTGACTCGATTCAGGTGTAAATGAGTACCTAGCTTCGGCTAGGGACATGGGACGTAAAGTCTAGCTCTGGTCACATGTTGAAGAAGAGTCACGCCTCGACCACGTTAAAGAGAGTACGGAAAAAAGAGTTGCGTGAAATCTACGTCTTTAGGAAGGACAAACAAATCTTAACACACAATATGGTATACCGGATGATAGATTCCTCATTTTGTTCTTTTATTCTTCTTTGGCTTTGGCATTCTACGACATTGGTATCCATGTTCCGAATTTGCAGCATATATAAAGAAAAGAAAGACTTTGACTTGACTTGATATATTTCAAATTTTGCAGCTGCTCTGTATAACTTACAGTATGGCCAAAAAGTCTTTTGTCTTGGAAATGGACGAAAATTGATGTCATCCGTGTTATCAAATTAGCATAGCCTTAACTGAAGTCGACTCACCGCTGATGCGTTCGTACAGGTGGTTGTGAATCCTGGCGGCGGCATCAGCAAGGACCTCCACATCCACCTGGGGCTGGTCCGAACCTGCAGAGGAAAGAATATCAAGAATATCAACCGTGTCCAAGCAAAGGGTTTGGAGTTCGTCTTATTCATACCTGCTCATGTAAATTTTGTCTTGGACATCAAGGAGATCAAATCTCGCAAACTAGGTGGAAATCTAAGTAGCATAGTCTCATGACCAAAACCCTACTCTACAACAGCAATGCAAAGTCCGTTATTTCATACTAAATAAGAGAGCTGGATGTCACTTGTCCTGACAGGAGGATGGGCGATGTATTTCACAACAACTGTCCCAGGAAATTATGCAACATCTTATGGCCGAACAAGGTCATCAACGATGACCTACATATAGAAAAAAAATGGGTGTAGAAGACTATCCACTGTGATCAAAATAGCAGAAGACTGAAATGGCTTGGTCATATACTGAGAATGACAGAAAACGTAGAGTCGCCTTAGACTGGAGACCTGATGGGAAAATAAAAAGAGAGGGACGCAAAACCACGTGGAGGATTACAGCGCCAGACCACCTGGCACCCATGGGGCTCTCCTGGCGATCGGCTCAGACTGTGGTGCAAGACAGACACAGATGGAAGGGGAAAGTCACGGCAAGTACATTTCGTTTTATATTTCAGTTGCTATATTTGTTTTAGGAATGTCCCTATAGTTCAACTTGAATATATAGTAGCCTCAAAATGTTGAACTCCTTGTTCCAATTAGGTGCTAGCTGGGTGACCCCGGTTCAATCCTGGGCAGGACATCTCTGTTCAGGCTGTACCTGTATTTCAGAGGAAAAGGAAAATGGGGGTCCTGTATCTGACATAGTGCCTCGAGGAAACTTGGAAACTTGCGAAATGAAACCTGCTACCAAATGTGCCACTAGATATTAACAGGGTCTAGAGCGAACGATATGTGTATCATGGTACCCTACTTGACTACATGAAGAACAGTGGATGTGGTTTACCTGTGTGTCATGTAGTTTTGTCCTGTCATGTTTGATGAATGGATCACTGGAAGAGTAGCTGTTAAGCTAATTGTGATTCGTAATAAACCCAACTCAATTCAATTGATGGATATCGGAATGAAACCAAACTAAAAAATAAAAAAAATACAACATTTCATTGCGAATTCCTGTACCAGGCCGTTGGTTTGAAATGTAACCTGAAAATAGGATTTTAGTACTTATATCTAAAGAACACAAGAAACCAACGAACATAATGATTCTGACCTGTGTCACTTTCATTTAGGTAGTCGGGCAGAACTTCTGCCGCATCGGCAAGATCGTCGGTAGGCGGCGCTTCTGCCGGCTCTGTCGGTTGTTCGGTTGGTGGAACAGCTGGAGATATTGAGCACACGAGACGATTTAGTTCAAGAGTGCACACGCCAAGGAGGTAACGTGAGCATACTTCCTTATCCGTTGAACTCAATGGGATCATACTGAAAACATCTTCTCAAATAATACTGACCTAGACCTAGACCGAATAGAAAAGTAACCCCATATTCCAATGAAGGGCAATAATGGATTAGGCCAAATTTACGCTTGTTCTTTTAACTGTACACATCGCAGTCTACTTCTGTAGTAGACTACAGCTTTTTTCTGGGTGTAAAAAGAAATAAAGCGTAGTCTACTACAGAAGTCTACTACACCCTCCGAGGCTGTAGTACGGGAGGCTGTAGTACTACACTTCGGCGGAGGTTCTGCGAGACTTCGAACCAAGTGTAAAGCGAAACTGTAGTATTGCTACACTTTGAAGGCAACAACCATGTTCGATATGACGTAAGTCGAACTTAAAACACGTGTTGTATTTCTGATCATCTCTAGTTTCCACGGTAAAACCGAGCTGTCAGGCCATTCACCTTGGTATCTCGTATTAGATAAAACCCCTGCTTTATCACAAATAAAAATCGTGCTGAAATTTCCGCCCGCAAGTTTTCAAAGGTCGCAATAGGTCACAATAGGTCACTACCGTTTCATGGCAATCAGGAACAGCGGGTGTAAAGCTGTAGTGTACAACAGAAACAGACTACGATGTGTAGTACTATAGTTTCAAAAAACAAGTTTAAATTGGGCCTTAGATAATCGATGAAAAAAAACTCAAATAGCTTGAAATAATATTCCCTACTTTTGATGTAATATCAGATACGGCCCCGGAGATAGCTGGAGATAGTATGAATTTTAAAAAAACCACAACACAACAATGCCCCCAGTAGCAGAAACGCGGTTTATTCAGAATAAACGCACCTTTGATCCGTTCGTACAGCTGGTTCTGAATCCTGGCGGCGGCGTCAGCCAGGACCTCCACATCAACCTTCGGCAGGTCGGGACCTACAGAGTTAGCACAATAGTTACATTTTTTTATCCAAGAAAGCAAGCAATTCATGCTTAATAAATCAATTATCTCTACAACATGTAATCATCACGGCAATGAATATAAGCAACAAAACAACACGAAGATAAACTGAGAACCTAAAAATAACAACAAAAGACAGAGATGGTGTGTGGAATACAAAACTCTATCCTTAATTCCAGTATGGAAACTATCAAGAATCTGGCAGTTGGATGAGTAGGAGAGTAAAGTGGAGCCTCAGAGTAGCAAAGAACATTCTGTTCTGTCATTACGGCGGTGTGGATCTATAATGTTAGACTAAGATAAAGATTACATGTCCCATCTTGCGTGTCACGTTTACAGTACCCACATGAAGAGAATAGTATTCTGCTGTTTCACATGAATAATTGATAAAGTTGATTAACGTTGAATAAAGCTGAACTACGTAGATTTGTAAATGAGTCCACTGGGGATACAGCAAAAAATTGATACTTTTGTTAGGCTGGGCTGACATATATTCAAGCATTTGTATAACCAAGAATACAGTATAAACAAATATGCTCTAGGCCCCTCATATCTCATTGTTGTTCGACTAACATCTCAGTACACAACACTGCATACAGTACATACAGCACGTACATGTCGGTGCTTAATCTTTTTAGTGCTTAACATCAGGTACACGTTTTGACTAAATGTCACGGAGTATTGCACTTCCCAGACCTGTTCAGATGAAAACAGGGCATTGAAACACCCACGTCGTGTTATGCTACGGTCCTATTTCCAATCCGGGGCCCGGCCAGGTCGAAAACGAAAAATAAAAACAGCATATCAATAAAATACACAATATATGGTTATGACTATTTCGTTTTGTGTCTTTTTTTTGTCGTCTTTCATATCGTTTTTCGTTCCAAGAGGCTGTGCAGCCAGGCCCAGGATTGGTAGATGGGACCGTAGCATAAATGTAAAAAAATAGAATGGCCTTACCTGTGCCATGTCCATGCAGGTATTCCGGCAGGACATCTGAGGCATCGACCAACTCATCAGTAGAAGCGCAGTCCGCTTGGCTGCTGCCTCCATGGTCTGTCTGCACGGTACCTGCTGGGGACATAACAAGGGAGGGGAGTAAGATTCGGACATCAGTGCAACGGCATGTTACGTTATTGGCTCTGTGGAGCGGATTCTGCGTGCTACTTTCCAAAGCCCCTGTCACACTTGTGCGTATATACAAGCCCGCATGAGTTGCGTATTAACATGATTTTGGTTGAGGTCATGTTTGCAGCCGAAGAAGTAATTTCTTTGGTTTGATAACTAGACTGCTGAACGGTGGATCAAAGTAGAAAACAACTTCCTCCCCGCAAAATTTACTTAAACCCAACAAAATGTTACTGCGGTACTCGTGAGCACTTGAATATACGCACACGTGTGACAGGGCCCTTAGATCGACAGCCTGGAATTTCGTGTTGTCAGTTTTGCTGGTCGACCCTGCCTGTCTACAAACCATTAGCTGGTGTGTTACGCCTAATGGCGGTTATACCGGCTATATAGATACAGTTACAGATGATCATGTCTCTCGTGCACAGACTCCAGAGCTACATTTCTAGCATTATAAATCGACTGGTAGTCTCTTCCATTCAAGGACTTAGACTGTCGCTTTGTTAGAAAATCGGGTAGTTTCTTTGCTGACCTGCGTGACCATGTTTCTTCTGCTGAAGGACGTCCATGATCAGTCGGTAAATCCACGTGATCCACACCATGCCACAGTGTAAGCCGCTTTAAATGGTTCTGCCTCAGATTGATTCATTTGGCCAAAACCCAAAATATTTTGACATAAACTCACAAAATCGTGCAAAACAATGTAAGACTTTTTCTGTTCTGCAGCGAATAAAGAATAAAAAAAAAATCATCACAGAAAACACAGTTTTGTTCCATCATGAGACAAAGCTATATTTGTTTGTACAAACCAGACCAATCATGTTATTTTTCTGCTTCCTATCCAACCGATTCTCCCAAGCCACATACAGGTACACGTGTAAGTCTGAACACCAAATGTCAATAAAAAATATTTATTTCTAAGCAGTAGACTAATTTCCACACAATCCTGTTGTGAAGGCATACAAAGGTGAAGGTATCAGTAAGGAGAAAGTACCGATTGGTCTGCTGTTCTAGGTGAAACGCCAAACACCTCCAACAGCGGCTGAAAACAGTTCTGTGTATTTTTAACCAGACAAATCAAGATGTTTTGCCGACACTTATCCAGACATTCTCCATCCTACGACCAACTACTGCACGATGCCGAATGCCGATGTAAAGATTATGACAAAGCAGCCGACTATTCTCCAGGCCAACCTATCAAACAAGGGAACCTATTACAAATTGCTCTACGTTACAAAACTTCATCCAATGCTTTATGCTTGAAGACATTTTGGGAAGTTCCGAATAATGAAAACAGTTCGCGAAAATGTCCACATCAGTCCTTGACTGATCAACTCACGCAAAAACCTAGATAGGATCACATCAGTAGAAACATTCGTCACCTTTTCAACATTTTCCTTACACAAATAACAATCAACCTAGCTAGAAGGCAATATAAGCCAATTGCAACTGCCACCATCATACCCTTTCCCATTTGAGACCACCGGCAGATGTTTTTGTTTTTTTTGTTGGTTGGTTCATCATGTAACGTTACATGCGTGTACAGCATGTACATGCCATGTGTGCTCATGGGCCTGTAGGCTTTGGACCATCGCACACCGGGGCATGCCCCTACTCTTTTTCGAAAGATGTGGTGGGTTCTTTTACGTGCGCGGGGTGTGGCTCTCCCCAAAACACGGGACCTCCATTTAACGTCCTATCTGAGGGGCCTCCCTAACTCCAGATGAGTTAGGTACTCATTTACACCTGAGTGAAGTGAGGAAAGTCGTGTTTAGTGCCTTTCCCAAGGGCATAACGTCGGGGCGCATGTCCAGACATGTCTGGGAGCAAGCCGGGTTCGAACCCGGGTCCCTTTGCTTGACAGTCGGATATTCTATCCATCACGCCACACGCAGATGTTGTTGTATGAACAGACCAATTGCGCAGTTTTCTAGCGACGTCTAACCAATGGTCTGATCTCCCACGCATAATCACTGATTCATATGTCTGCAAACGAAATGTCAGCACCAGGCAGACTAATCTAGATTACGCTTACATTTCACCCTAAGTGACCACGTGTCAAACTAAGGCTGATGAGGTACGGAACCGGTGTTCTGTAAAAAGCTAAGCCACTGTGGTTACTTGTCAGTAGACATAGGCCAGTCTGTCCACTTTTGACTCTGGACTGTACACGGAGAACCCGACTAGGCCACCCAAGTAGCGTTTTCTAGCAGAAAAACTACACTTGAGCAGCCCAAAGCTCCTCACACACAGGCCCGAGTCGACTCCGAAAACCTGAGTGTAGGTCGAGCCATATAGTGTGCTATAGATGTGAAATCTTCGAAATAACCTACTAGTAGACACACCGGTACCATCAGGCAAGAAAGCAGTAGATTTTGAATGTATTTTAAGTGACCGCTCTTTTTATTAAGTCTCAGTCCCTTGGCTATCCAGTAAAACATGGCCAAACAAATTTGTGAAGGAGATAATACATTTAGTAAATCCTTTTTCCACCCCGGCTTTTAAACAATGTCGGATAAATCCTTATCTCTAACGCATGCCTGTTAAAATAAGGAAGGCAAGGTGCTTGTAGATAATGCCGTGTATCTGTCCATGCAAGTCGACTCTCCAATATCAGCTACGCTGCCTTGAGAGTCCTTGCAATGTACTGTTGCACACACACACACACACACACACACACACACATACACACACACACACACACACACACACACACACACACACACACACACACACTGACGCACACACACACTGACACAAACTCACACACACACACACACACACACACACACACACACACACACACACACGTGCGCGTATCAAATTCTAAAGTCAGCGATGAGTAACAGTTTTTGAAAGTATCTGTTCCATTCTGAAAGCCGGATGTAGGTCCCGTAATATCGCATTACATTCACACTACTGCCAAGTTACCAGGTTTGCTTTAGACAAATGTCAGTTGCATTTGAATTCTGACTTGTACTATTCCCGACTAATTCTATTTACAATCCAATTTACAGAAACCATTGGCGGTACATAACAAACCCTACCCTTTACTAAGTTCTAAGTACATTAGGGTGTTACCCGCTGACCATCAACATTCGTCGAAAAAAAGACAACTTTGGTTTCTCACCTTGCTCCGGAGTCATCTGCTCCGGAGTCCCTTGCTCCGGTCCCTCCGACATGGCTACTCCGCCAGACTGGTGAACTGGAGGAACAGACTGCACCCGGCAGCACCGCGTACCGACAACCCCGAGATGTATGCTCACTCCGCCACGTAGCACGAAATACTCGCTTTTTTTGTTGCTCTTCGCCGGAAAACGAATGAATAAACTCCATATTTATATTACAATGGTATGACGTAAGATACGGAACACATCTAAATATCTCACAGTAAACCTCCTCTGTGTTTACGCCTAAACATTTGTATCAATTGCTAAAACCGCTGCATGTCACGAGCTAACAAAATTCACACCATGACTGTATTTTCTTTTTACCGTCCAGTAGAAACGTCTGGTCTAATGTTTCTCGGCTGTAAACATACTCGTTGTTTCGAGGCCCAAAAACTCCTGACTGTATCCGCCCCCGCCGGTCCCAACAGCTTCCTGTTTCCGCGTATTTAGTGCGCGCTTGTTTAGTGGGCACCTGCTTGCCCTTTGCCATACTGCGTACTTTTTTCATATTCACATTTGTCAGAAAACAGCCAGTAGGCATCTGAGTAATGCCGTTTAACGTGCTAGAGGCACCTCCTCGATCAAGGGACCCCCTTTTTACGTAACGTCCCTCCTGGAAATACGCAGCTCCAACCAGGATGCTGTTCCTCGGATTTGAACCGGGGTTCCCCAGTTACCAGTTAATTAGGAACAGGAACAGGAGCTCAACTATGAGGCTACCGAACGGCGGGGATGAATACCAACAGTGACATACAATAAGACATGTCGTTTTTTTTAACTATCAAAAAGAGACATTTGGTCAATTCTCGTGTCCTCTTTATTAAGCTTTTTCCTTTTTTTACAAATGTCACTTTGGAGCAAAAGAAGACATTACTTATGAACGTACATGATTATTAATGTGTAACTTAAGATGAGCACTCAATATTCGGGGATAGGCGTTACCTTATTATGTTAAAGGCCTTGTATAAGCCATCATGTCCCCCCCCCCCCAGTACGTGTATTTTTTGTTCTATCCTTTTCATTTATGTACTACAAACTGATTTTAATATGTGCAAATAAATAAAATCAAATCAAACCTTACCAATTGCAATTGTTTTTTTGTACCATATTTTTTTTGGTGATTCATTTACATGTGACGGAACTTTCATCGCTAGGAGCAAGAATAACTTCAAAACTACTCTACAAATTTTATTTCTCCTTTCGTCTCGAAACTCTCGTCTACAAAGTGGTTGTCCTTGGCCATCAGGTCCGACAGGGCGACGAGCTGGTCGAAGTCTTTAGGCCTCGTTTTCATCTCGACGAACTCCGGGTAAAGCGAGATCTCGCGAGAAGTCCAGCCGTAGTTCACGCCGCCATGTTCGCCGTTCAGCCCGACCTTAGGGAGGAACGTGAAACAAAATTTTTTTAAAGCCTGACCTGTTTTGACGTCGTGTTTCGACGAATATTTGGTACATGGACTTTCTTTGAGTCGTACTCATTGTCAAGTGTTGCAAGAGGAACAAGATTACAAGGATGTTATTAAATAGGTAACTGTTAAGATTTTAACTGTTCAAACATACATTTTTCACCATGTTATATTGCATATTGCAGGGTGGTACTTTTTGATAGCTTTAAAGAACCCCCAGAGTTAGATGTGCATGGGTTACGGTGCGGCAGGTCTATTGATATGACATACTCTTCTGCTGCCGCGTCGCGTGCCTGCACAGCTGTTTTTTATCTATAAAATTCCTTAGGCAAATTGTAGGTAGCAGCGCGATCGCAGTCTAGTCCTACTGGAATTGGGGTGTACGAGAGTAAGTTGACAGCTGAGAACATGGGTGGATGGATGGATGGATAGATAGATAGATAGATTGATAGATAAATAGATAAATACAGAGACCGATACCTCGCAATCCCGGTACCACCAGCCCCCGTGGAGGTCAGTCGCGCAGTTACAGTCCGCGCATGCGTCGTTGTCTCGGTCGGCCGTGGTGAAGGGCACGTGATCGATCTTCCCGTCCTGCGTCAGGGCGTCGCCCGCGTTGCCATGGAAGTCGCTGAGCGACAGGCGGTAGTCCTTGTCCTCCTCGTCTACGCTGAAACTCGAGTAGGAGGCGTGCCTGGGGACATAGCAAGGGCGGCGTCAGACATATGTAGTCTCTACCAGACTAACTACGCATAGGGAGAATATTTGCCGGGGGACTTTGGCCATGGAGGGTTACATTCGCAGGTCTAGGGTTGCAATATTGAACCCTCTCTCTGCAGCCGACTCCCTTCATACAGCTGACTCTATTTGGCCAATTTCTACAATTTTCCCAGCGACCTGCGGAGGCTGGTAGAGCCTAAGAAATAGGTATGATTACCGTCTCGAACGAAAATGGATGCGTACACATTTGTTGAATGTAACTGCTCAGATTCGACTGGAAGAACAAGATAGGAAATGTCGTTAAAAGATATACAGTAATCAGCAAATATCCCACAACTTATGAACTGATTTTGAGATGGTTTAATGACGGTTACAAAAAGCTAAACGCTCGGTACATTTGAATTCGTAAACGCAGCAATCATGGCCTTAAACAGATGCAGATGCAGGTATAGCACTTAACATTTATGTATGAAAAAATAGATAACCGCAAAGATATAACATTTTCTGGTTTGAATAACACACGTGGTAGCTGTTCATGTGACGTCACGTGCAGACACCACTTTGGACCTAATGGTATCGAATATTAGTTAAGACCTAAAGATTTACTGGTCGATAACTTTCATTTAAAGATATTCAAAACTGGTATCTCTCTGACGTACCACCGTGTGGACGCACTGCGCATGCCGATTCATTGGACCATATTTTATCGAATATGCCGTTTACGACCTGAAGATTTACCAGCCGAGCTTTTGTTTAAAGATATCCAAAACAGGTGTCTCTCTGACGTACCATCGGGTGGACGCACTGCGCATGTCGATTCTGAGGACGTTTTCCCGCCCTGTGGTCAGGTGATGCAGAGCCTCATTCCCGAGCCAGTGCTCGCCGCGCACGTCACCGAATCCGCTGCTATAGTCAGTCCAGTTCTTGTTGAAGAACCGCAGGGGCCCCATCCAATCAGGACGCCGCTGGATCACCGTCCACCCTGATTGGGCAAAGACATAGTGGCGGTAACCACGTGACTATTGCGTAATTGATCAGACAAAATGTCGATCGCTTAAGAGGACAAGCAAGGTCATTTGAAAAGTTTTCGTGAATGTATTAAATTTCGTGACTGCCGTAATTAACTAGCCAGCACAACATAGCAGTCGCCTACAGAACACGTGCAATGTCATCACCAGAAATGTGCCAGTTTACCTTTCACTAGCATGTGTTCTTTTGGCCTCTCTGTTTTTAGAATCAGATAATGGATACATTCCCATTTCCTTTTGTCCTAAAACGTTAGTCCCCGGCACACTAAACAAGATGCAAGGCAGCAGCTATTTGCCTTTATGTGATGTGACGCCACATAACCCAACAGCGTACATTTCTGGCACTACTTCAGCATTCTAGGGATGGATGGATAAGAGACGGTTCATTGACCTTTGTCAAGCGGACGTAAGATGTTGCTCATGTTGCTGCAAAGCGTATGATATATATACTAGCCCTTATTATATTGTATTAGTAATTAGGATGTTAAGTTTTATTCTATACTTCTACTTTGCATTATGTTTACGAATTGTTGCCATACTTTATACCATGTACAATTGTCGTGCAATAAAGTTCTTCTGTCTTCAGTTCGAAGAATATCTCACGCTACTTGATTCATTCGATGGAATAGTAGTAAGAAACATAAGAAACGGAGGCCTACGTGTCTAACTTTCTGGCACTTGGGACAGTTGGGTTCAAACGCCACCAACTGACCAGTCTAACTGGCCCGGACCTTTTAGTCTAGCGGTAAGTGCGTTGGGTTATGAACTGGGGGCCCGGGTTTGGCTCTCATCCCGGGAGCCAGGAGACTGTACTAATTGCCTCGTGTGTTTCAACCCTGTCTTGGCCAGTACAAAGCCTCGTAAGGGCCCTGTCACACTTGTGCGTATATTCAATTGCGCGTGAGTTGCGCATTAACATTTTTGGGGGTTAAGTAAAGTTTGCGAGGAAAAAGGTATTTTGTACTTTGACCCGCCGTCGTGCAGCCTAGTGATTGAACCTAAGAAATCACTTCTTCGGCTGCAAACTTAACCTAAACCAAAAACATGTTAATACGCAACTCATGCGGACTTGTATATACGCACAAGTGTGACAGGGGCTTAACAGTCAATATATGTACAAATATGCACAGTGCGCATAGATCAGTTGGGTCATCAAAAGCCCCTGTCACACTATTGCGTATATACAAGTCCACAGGAGTTGCGTATAAACGTGTTTGGTTTAGTTTAAGTTTGCAGCCGAATAAGTCATTTCTTAGGTTCGATAACTAGGCTGCACACCGGTAGCTAGGTCAAAGTGAAAAACAACATCTTCCCCTCAAACTTTTAAACCAGAGAAATTTAGATGCGCAACTCATACGCACTTGAATATACGCACAAGTGTGACAGGCCCAAAACAGTACGCACCTCCGCTCTCCGTGTCCATGTCGCAGAAGGCTTCTATCACCGGGCCGCCGTCGACAATGTCCGGCTGGATTCGGTAAACTCCGCTCTGCCACACTCCCTTTCGGAACAGCTCGGCACAGTCTCGGGCGTTGGCTGTGCAGGAAAATTATATACACTAAAATGATATAACGTGAAAATAATATCACTTCTCTACATTAGGGATTTACAACTGTCCCTCAACACAGATGAGGGGCACCGTGGACTTTTTGCAGCTTGACAAAGATTCAATCAGTCAATAGAGTCGAAACGTTTGGTATGTCCATGTTCTTGTGTTGGAAATCGCAGTTCAACTTTAATCACTGCTTGAACCTTCCAGAAATTACCCTAAGCTTAAAGAAAAAATGAGCTTTCCGAAGTGGTACAGAGCCTAAAAACAGAATGTTAGCGCCAACGTGACTGTGACACTAACATTGTTCGTTATGATGAATGGTTAAACATTAAAGTTACCAGTAAAAACTGTTTCTAGCAATTACATTAAGTTGATACTTGACTTTAGTTACAACACTGGCAAACATACCAAAATAACCTCAATTGAACCAGTCGCCAGCAATCTACAGATTATTTTCTTTTTGTTTAAGAAAAATAATTACAAAGAATGTTACTTTTTGTAAGCAAAGTTGATATGCTGATAGTAGACTTACAAAAGTTTCGTAAGGCAATGGTTTAATCATTATTCTATAGAAATTTGAATTGAAAATTGACATAATAGAGCAACGATCTAATTTTAACGATCTGATGTGTGTATGTTTATGAGTATTGTATGTTTCCAGAGACACCTGAAAAACAGGCCGCATGCCTGAGTGCGATTTTACCCTGGTAGAATTAACAAAATGAATGAAATGACAATATTTTCTAAGAAAAAATGATATAGATAAAACTGAAACAACAAAAGTGAGCTGACCAGGCGTGAAGGCTGGGAAGTAGATGGTGGAGGCGTCAGCCTGGGTCAGCGGCGCCACGCGGTTCGTGTCAGTGACCTTCCTGACCTCCTGGGTCAGGTTGTCCATCCGGGACCTGCACTCGCCCTGCACCGCTAAGCAGCCCCAGGCGATGTTGTCTTGGACCTGGGCAGTGACATAAAAGATATTTAAAGCAAACGAACAAAGAAACAAACAAACAAACAAACAAACAAACAGTAAATGAAAGATGACACATCTACTATGATCTAGGACCTGCACTCTCCCTGCACCGCCAGGCAGCCCCAGCCGAGGATGTCTTGGACCGCCAGGCAATGAAAAAAATGTTAAGTGAAGCAATCGAGAAAAAAGATCTAGGATCTGAGATGACACATCCGGTACCTGCAATCTCCTTACATCACCATGTAGACCTACAAACATGTAAAATATACGGAATGTCAGGTAAACATTTAAGATTAGCCAAAAAATGTTACTAACAGACAGACTTATGTCATATATCATCCGACCATCAGCAAATAAATGAATAAGTAAATGATTAAGCAGACAAAGATGCCAACAACGCAGCTTAAGTCCAGTTGTCTGAAAAAGAAATAAAGAAGTTTTTTTCAATATTCACGCAATAAAAAGTATATACAAAAAGATTCTGATATCAGTCACTGTACTTGCCTCACTCATGTTTTTGTTTGTCTCGTCCCTGATTCTGTTCTCCATGTCGAACATGACGTCACTGACGTTGTGCGTGACCCGGAAGCACTCTTCCTCCATCCTGGTCACGTTCTCCACCCATCGGAGCTTCACTTCCGCAAGTTCCTCCTTCAGCCGCAAGGTGTCGTTCCCGGTTTGGCACGTCTTTTCTTCCAGTCTGAAGCGAGTAAAAAACATTCATTCATTCATTTGCCAGTCATCCACATGTATGGTGTGGTTTACTTTAAAAAATCAGTTACAAGAAAACGTAGGTTTCAATAATTAAATTAAAGCTGATGCCAATCACTACTTTCTAGAAAAGCAGATTAGAGCAGAGACGTTCTTTACAAGACAAAAGCAGGTCCATGAAAAAAGATAGGAAAACCGAAAGCTCTGCTGCAGTACCAAGGTCGGCCACTTGGAGGCCCCTAATCGATCGTGATCGTCAGGTTCACAGCATCTACCAACATGCGAAATATCATCTCAATCGACCAATACGTTCTTGAGATATTCATCCGGAACCTCACGCAGACACGCACACGAACACAATCGGGCTCAAACTTGAGGCGATGAGTAAAACTAACTAACTTTGCATTTGTGTTCCGACACTCCAGCGTGAGTTCCTCCAGCTGCTGTTTGAGCCGCATGTTTTCCGCCCGGACGTCGCCCAGCTCCAGCTCAAGCTCCCACGAGTGCGACTCTAGCGTTTCGATGCGCTCCACAAGCCTCGCCAGGTTTTCGGTGTGGTTGGCTGCGATCCCTTCCAGAGCCATCCGGAAGTGGGAGAAATGCTCCTTCAAAATGAACAAGCATCATCCTTTGATCTTTAATACTTTTTATCATTTGATCTTTGATTTTACCAGATAGCATTAATTAATGCTTGTGACTAGTTGTGCAAAGTTTAGGCGTGACAGGTAGTTCCGTGGAACATAAGACCATGTTGATTTGAATATATAGATGACATCCTCTGAGAGCCCCTAAACTGAATTGAAAAAAAAAAAATTAAAATAGTTACCTTTATCATGAGATGTACGTCGTCAGGAAGGTTGAATAAATGACTTAACACACAGAGAATGGTATACCAATAATAGATTCTTCATTTTTGGCCTTTCCCATCTTCTTCTTCGAGTTTGGCATTCTAGCCAAGAGTATCAGCTTTCCGAAATATCCGTTTGCAATTTACGGCATGTATTTTTGTAGCTGCTTTGCATGGTTTACAGTATGGTTGACATTTTTTTCTATGGAAACGGACGGAAAGTGATGCGCGCGCGGATGTCATCCATATAATCAAATCAACATGGCGTAAGTGTAAATGAACCAACCGTGAATGTGAAAAGCAATTCGCATGAAGCCTGGTTCGCATGCATATGACTAAGGACGTATAACGAATAACGGCAAACGTTGTGTCAGAGAAGAAACCGTGTTCAACGGGGGAAATACTAGTGCAACGTTGACGAAAGTTGGTGTGTTACGCCGAAGGCCGGTTATGCCAGCTATACAGATATAGAAGCTGATGTGTTACGCTTAAGGGCGTTTATACCGGATACACAGATACAGAAGCTGGTGTGTTACGACGAAGGGCGGTTATACCGGCTATACAAATACAGAAGCTGGTGTGTTACGACGAAGGGCCTTTATACCGGCTGCACAGATACAGAAGCTGGTGTGTTACGACGAAGGGCAGTTATACCGGCTACACAGATACAGAAGTTGGTGTGTTACGCCGAAGGGCGTTTATACCGGCTACACAGATACAGAAGCTGGTGTGTTACGACGAAGGGCCTTTATACCGGCTGCACAGATACAGAAGTTGGTGTGTTACGCCGAAGGGCACTTATACCGGCTATACAGATACAGAAGCTGGTGTGTTACGCCGGAGGGCTGTTATACCTGCTATACAGAGACAAAATATGGTGTGTTACGCCGAATGGCGTTAATACCGGCTATACAGATACAGAAGCTGGTGTTTTACGCCGAAGGGTGGTTATACCAGCTATACAGATACAGAAGTTGGTGTGTTATGCCGAAGGGTGGTTATGACAGCTATATACAGATACAGAAGCTGATGTGTTACGCCGAAGGGCGTTTATACCGGCTACACAGATACAGAAGCTGATGTGTTACGCCGAAGGGCGTTTATACCGGTTACACAGATACAGAAGTTGGTGTGTTACGCCGAAGGGCACTTATACCGGCTATACAGATCCAATCTACTTATCGCACACACAAACAAAAAAAGATAAACGGATGAGCAACAACACCAAATAAACTCACGTTGAAGCCGTGCAGGAATTCCTGCCCCCCCTCCTCAGCAGGGATCTTCAGGTTGAAGGTGTTGTAGGTGTTGAACATATTCGTCATCGGCTTCTCGTCCTCAGGTACACCATCACCGGTGGCGTTGTGCTTCTCGGGCTTCTTTGGTCGCTTCTCGTCTTGGTTCGAGTCCCCCTTAAAGACGTCAGGTCCGCCATACTTGCTCGCCTTGACGCCCAGCGTACTTTCTCCCTTTTCTACTGTTTTGTCGTGGTGCGATTTCTGTCCTTCCTTGACTTCAGGTTTAAACCATTTAAAGATGTCTTTGGTCACCATATCTAACCCCCCGTCGGTCTTGTTGGGTCTTAAGGGCTCAGGATCGTCCTTAGCCAGGAAATCTGCAAAGCCATCGGACAGCTCGTCGGTTATAACCTTAGGCTCAGGGTTCGAGTCCCACGAGATTGCTTCGTCAGGTGCCCTTTGGTCTGCTGTGTCTGCCTCGGCGATGTTAGAGATTCGATACGTCTCCGCGTCTGTCCCGAGAGACGAACTGGCCGAAACTCTACCCCCTTCTGCGGATGAGAGTTCTTCTTTTTCAGTTGTTACGTCTGTCACATTCGAGCTGTTACTGTTAATAGCTTCATCGGGCGTTGTAACCTCCGTCGGAAACTCGGGATTAGAACTCGTACCTTGAGGCGTGGACGCTGTGCCCGTGATCTCCATGGACGGGGAACTTTCCCAGCCTGCTGGTACCGTCAGTTGGTCTCGCTGGTCGGGAGAATTGGTCGGGGTTGGAACGCCGGGTCCCTGCGTGGTCGCCTCCTCCCGCGGCATGTAGTATTCGGGCGGCGGCAGCTTGCCGTAACGCTCCCCGTCCGCGATGTCCCCTCCTCTCCCGAGCACCGCGTCCAGAACCGGCACCAGGCAGCAGGCAACCAACAACAGCCGTGAACCCATCTTTACAGAGTTTTAGTATGGGTGTAGAGACAACACCGCAGAGAGAAACGCACGCAGAGTTGTGCCTGTTCACCACTCCTCGCACAGCGGAAGCCTTTGAACAATGTGTGGTCGATCGGGATTAGCGATAAGGGTTTACCGATTTTGGTTGGTTGAAATGGATTTCACTTCACCTCTTCTTAACGAATACGTGTAAATGACACCGTAACGCGAATAGAACGACATGCGTAACCTAAATATGCTATGTTCTGTCACCAACTACCACGCTTTCTCATTTTTCATTAAGAAAGTTTGTTAACAACATTCAACATGTTACATTTATTTTTTGATCAGGCAGATCCAAAACGGTCCCCAGGCACCAGGAAGCCGGAAGTGGTCCTGCTGTAACCGGAAGTCGTTTCGGGTTTGGGGTCTGCGCTATCAGAAACTGCACCGGATGCACATTTGGGCTCTTCCGGTGACGGTCGGGTCAGCCGAGGGCTAGTAAAGACAGGGCTGAGTTCAGATGTAAGGAGATTAAATAATCATTATTGACCAAACAGGGTGAAATAATTATTACGTGAGATGGCACCCAACTACGTCAAATGTCCTCGCAAGTATCAAGCTGCGGGCAACTTGACATTTCACTTGACACTTGACAGTTCATAATAATACAAGTTTATTGCAAGTTCATGCCCGTGGGCTAATTGCAAATACATGGTATAAACATAGGGAAAAACATACATGCGTCAGTAAGCTGTGTCTGACTTCGTTGTAACAATAGGCTACTGGTACTATTAAGATACAATTGTTGGCTATATCTAAACTAGCTGGGTTTGACTTCTTTTTTGGAGGCAGTGGAAGACGAAAAGTCCCACTTTTTCTAGTATTTGTGGGTTCTGTGATTTTAACAGAAATGTAGCTTTTTGTTCATCCGTGAATGTGTAGAAGTATGGGTTTTTCAAGGTAACTTGTTTGAATAATTCGTTTCTTTCGTCACTGTTAAATAGACACTTGGAAATTAAATGCGTTTCGTCTTCAGCCGCCTTGAACTTACAATAATAACACTGTACGGTCTGTTGCTATCTAGATTTCTTGTTTCAACCTTCAACTTATACTCTATAGCAAGGCAAACTCTTGGTCCTAGTTTGCCAACATCAACGTATTGTTCATCACCATGAACTTGAATATTCCACTTTTTTCAGAAATTTATCTATTACACCACATTGCAGGCTAGAGGCCGGACCTGAGTCGGGGTATATATACACACGACAGCCATTTGCAGTTAAACACCAGAACTCTAAAATGATTGACTATTAAAATCAACTCGGCAATACACGTTTAGTTTAGAATCATCTACGAATCTAGTGCACATGTTAAACAAGGAGCACTATAGTCGATAATGTGCTCTGCTACATTCATCTCTGCTTCATGATCGTTAATATTCTAGAAAAAAAAACTAGCTTGTCGATATCCTAGCGGATTTCGTATGCACAACAACGCGCGAAAGGTTTACTCTTTATCTGAACTGTCGTGCAGTTAGGCTAAGCCTCTACCATAGGTAGCAAACTGCGACTTCTTTAGCGGAACAACTACTCTGGCATGTTATCCGTGAATTGGGCCAATTTCTGCTATATTTCCAGCGACCTGTGGAGCCTGGTAGAGACTACAATAGGTTCCTATTCCACTACACGGCGCTCTCGCTGCGCTCTCGCTGCCCTCTCACTTCGACCTTAATCGAATGGTCCAATCCTTGACTTCATCATTGGCATATCATGCAAAAGGAAACAAAAGTATGCCAAAATAAAAACACAAAGCGTAGGAAGATTCGTTTCTTTATCTATGGAATCCGCATTGAGCGCTCTGTGAAATTTGAGGTCGCAGAGAAGGCGCAGCGAGGAATGGGGGTATAAGGAGATCCACGATTGTCAGTATGCACGTGCAGCGAAATGCATCATGGGTAATATGTCAATGGCAAAGATACCTAGTTCAAAAACAGTTCTTGCATATCAATATCCATTCCTGTCTCACTGGCCTTCACCGTTGACATGTTACCCACAATGCATTTCGCTGCACATGCTTATGCTTTGGTCCCATTTCCAAAGCGGGGGCCTGTCCGGGCAGCTTGTGAAAACGAAAAATATGATATGAAAGACAACAAAAGACACAAAACGTTAGAAAATTACCTCTAGCCATATATATATATATATATATATATATATATATATATATATATATATATATATATATATATATATATATATATATATATATATATATATATATATATATATATATATATATATATATATATATATATATATATATCAAAACAACTTTATAACGTGTTCTAACTAAAGGCTAAAAATCTACTTGTCATGGAGATTGATATGAATGGCATTGCTCTTGCTTAGTGAAATGACAGTAGACCCTACCATTAGTCAGACGTAAGGTTAATACGCGTATACGGGTTCTTACATTTCACAAATACAAAGAGCGCAGAAAGATGGAGAAAATGGTACATATCTAGCCTCCGATGCAGACACCTCCCGGCAGTTTTCTTTTTCAACTTATTGTTTTTATACTATTCCTTTTTTTCTTTTTTTTTCTAATTGCTGCCCGGCCAACAACAAGAAAAAAAATGTAATAGTAAAACTGGAACTTAGAAGATGAAAACAGCCAGGAGGAGTCTGCAACGGAGGCTAGTACATATCCATGTTTCACAGTGTATGAACAGTACTGGCCAGCTCACGGCCCACCAAAGTGGTTTCGGGAAATACCACAGCACAGGAACAGCAGTGCAAAAGGTCGTAGAGGACATCCAGTCGGCACAAAACAACCACAAGGAGACAGTCGCGCTTTTTCTAGATCTAAGGAAAGCGTTCGACACAGTCAACCACCAAATCCTTCTGGGAAAACTTCAGCAGATGGGATTCGAAAATGGGGCTATAAACTGGTTTAGATCCTACCTCACGGACCGTTTTCAACATGTGGGTATACAGAACAAGTAGTCAACGCGAAAACGTGTCACATGTGGTGTACCGCAAGGGAGCGTCCTAGGACCTCTTTTATTCAGCTTATATGTGAATGACCTACCACAAGTTGTGCGGAAGTGCAAAATACACATGTACGCCGACGATACTGTGCTTTTTTACTCGGCAAGCCTGTTTCAGTGGACATGATATGGGCAGCGAACTGGTTCACTGACCACAGACTATCACTTCACTCGGACAAAACGAAATCCATGATTTTTGGATTACCCCAGAAATTGCACCACGCAGGAAAGAACATCACTGTTATTGATGAGTTAAACTCTTTTGAGCAGGTAAACGTATTTACCTACCTAGGTGTCACCATGGACTCTTCTCTAAAATGGGTCGCTCATAACGAGCGGATCATAAAAAAGCTCCTTGCTGGCCTTAGTGCCGTAAGTCGGGCTAAACCCTTTGTCACTAAGAAGATCCTGCAAGTCATGTGTCGGACCCTGTTATATTCACACCTGGATTGTTGTGCCACTGCCTGGTTACCATCGCTTTTTCATTGTAACAAGTCAAAGTCACTACAATTGACCAGACTGCTAAATCGGGCAGCCAGGATTATCACAGGGCGGACACTCCAAGACCGTGTACCTACTGAAACCCTGCTAGCAGAGGCTGGTATGGTACCACTGGCTCCAAGGGTGAAAGTGAACGTACTGGTAGCTGTACAGAAGGCAGTTCACCATAATGCACCAGCCTACATGACAAAAGTGTTTAAATGGCTATCACCCCCAGTGCTCAGAGCTCGGACACGCACTGCCATGAAGCAGCTCTATAGCTACGACCCTCACATGCTGGACACCCGGGCCATAAGGCAAACGTAGAATCCTTCAAGGGGAGCCTGCAGTACCAAGGGCCACTACTGTGGAACAAACTTACTGCGGACCAACGGCACATCGCAACAACGTCAGCGTTTAGAAATAGACTGTAGCCGGACTGTAACTAAACTGATTGGAATAAGTTAGAATACTGTAATATATGTGTGTACATGTAACGTTATCTGTATATCTGTATATACCTGGTTTTTTTTTCCATGATTGTATTTTTTCATGTTTGAGCCCAGGGTCATCTGAAAAGCAGATCTGTGGATCTGAGATGGACCTTGGTAAAATAAAATGAATTGAAATTGAGATGTTTTGACTTTTAAGTGCAAGAAGTTAGTCTGTGTTTCCATATCGCCAACTCACCGATCGCCGTCTAGTAGCAAAGCCGCCTTTAATACTGTTGTGCGTTGACCTACATAGAGAGAACCTCCCCAGGGCATAGCTATTTTTTATAGCACTAAACCAGCTCTGACCGGCTTGTCGGGTAGCAACTGTGGTAGAGGATGGATAGCCATTTTGAAAAGAAGTTCTCCGTTGCGACAACACTACAACGCCAACAGCTTTGCTCTTGTCTAGTACGTAGTGAACTTACGTGTGCATGAAATAAAGACGTAGTCACCCATTTCCGTTCGTTAGACTCATTATCCCAAGACTCTTCGTTAAAGTCTTTACTGTATCCAACCTGTTCTCTGTCCGCTAATTGTCTCGCATACGGGAACTTGCACGCATTGACCCCTCGAAGACAATCTGTTCCTGACGACTAGTTGAAGAGGTTGAGGTGCAGGTGGACACTCGACTCATGGCGACCCGGTGATATGCAGGTATGTATATTTCTTTCGTTGTTAACGGACGGAAATGATGGCAGGCCTCATTTTCACGCAATATGTTAAATACCTGGCAGTAGGTGTGAGAGACCTTTTTTGCATTTCCGGGAGTAGACCCACTCTAGCATGTCCAGTAGGAAAAGGAAGTAGATATTACTAGACAGAGACACAGAAACGCAGACAAGACCCACTAGATACATCTTCTTGGAGATGAGAGTAGAAGCGCTCACTGGCAGGGTAGAAGCTCTAAGGATAGAAGCGCTCGCTAGCAGTTGGAAAGCTCAGATTTCTTTTTAGACGAAAATGTCAGGAATGTTCGTCTTTTTCACAAGGTATCCAGGTTAAAGAAAAAAACTAACTTCTCTTGAATTCAATCTATATGAAGAAAATCTATCACAGAGTATGTTGTTGTTCTTCGGCTAGCAAAGAAGAATGGATCTTTGCTTTCCTCACAATTTGCGCTACTCGTCGAATCACACCAACTACTGTCGCGGAGAGAGAGAAAGAGACAGAGCCAGAGATAAGAGTGTGTGCATGTGCTGGATATGTGTATTTATCAGACACTATCTTTTGAAAAAAAATAATAAACACGTAGAAGACAGGATTTAGTTCTCATTTAAAAGGCGGGGCACGTCCACGTTTTCCGGTTTCAATTTCAGGCTGCACACCCCCAACTCTAGCGACCGTCTCTTCCATGGAATAATTCTAACGCAAAGTAACTAGTACTGTTACAGTGTATGGGGACATTTCAAATCCGGGGCCCGGTCGGGCAGTCGTTGGGAACAAAAAGTATGATATTAAAGAGAACAAAAGCATAAAACAAGCCAAAATTTACTCAAGTGCAAAGCTTGTACATATTCATTGATAGATACTTTAATTTTTCGTTTCCGCAAACAGCCCGGCCGGGCCCCGGTTGGGAAATGTGACCCTAGCATTACACAGTCGACGGGCTTCGGTCGTATTTGTTGATCGCCGGAGGCTCCCCGAATTTGAAGATCGCCATTGACTGGAGCGTATTTTTCACCTTAAAAATCTAGCCAAAAATCATGTTGGACTGGGTACGGGGACCTGCGAACATCGACCGATGTCTAAAAATCCCGCGATGTCCGAGAGAACACCGGAAAATGTAAAGCTCGCAGACTCGTCGGCCGATCGATTTTTATATTTCTCGTATTTACCTCTTTTCTAAAAAGAAATCGATTAATCTCTGACGCAAACAATTAATGTTTCTTGTTTATCATGTATATACTTCCATATATGTATTCTGTATTACTCTTATTGGATACCGTAGTGTTTAGACTTAATGTAGAAATCATTAGCATTGTTAATAAGCAAAGACATATATGCCTTGACATTTTGTACTACCCATGAACTTGCCATACATTGTACCCGTTACATGTGTTGTGCAATAAACTTTGATTGATTGATTTATTTGCTTTGTGACAAGGGCATTACTGTGACACAGATGGACCACGATTATTCGACCTTCAGCTTTTATAGTGTGGCTTTTTTAGTGAGGAAAAGCTGAGATCGTAATATTTTCATTCGCCGTCTTCGGTCTGCATTGAAGCCTTTTTTTGTTATGGGTGTAATTCACGATCAGACCTTTTCGCTGGTTATCAGACTGTGACTAATGTGCGATCAGGATGATTACTGGGCTCTTTTGTTGGCGCGCTCCAACTCATCAGACGTCGGCAGGACTCCATGGCTACCGTCAGTGTCTTCTATTGTTACGTTGGAGAGACGAATGATATCAGATAAAACATTTTCAATGAGTTTAACTACTTCCCGGGACAGCCAAAACAAGAAAGCATTAAGCGTGTTGGTCAGGGGCGGACGAGACGGTCATTGAGAGGAGTGGATATGAGAACATGTCAGTATGCAAAACGAGCGAGAGAAAATGCTGAAGAGAAATGTATTTGCATAATTATAACAAACAGGCATGAGGCTTAAGCAATGAAAGGTATCGTGATTTCTTGTCCTATTTGCCATGAAATTGGACACGCCAAGTTTAAATGTGATAAAAAAAGCGCCGACAGTCATTTTGTTTGGAGTGTTCATATAACAAACCTCTATGAGAAGAGGCCAATAGAAGACATGTACGGTTACGACTGTGAGTGACCCAAGATGTGTCAATTTCCTGCGCGCCTTTGAGTTGATCTGAGGTAGGTTTCTTGTTAATCACATGTGTCTCATAGGAAATGCGCGACATCAGGCCTGCGCGACACAAAATACTTTAATCCAGTGTAGATGTCCAACATAACGTGTATGCAGAGCCACAGAAAGTACTGCTTTAGGTACTTATTTTCCCTTTTGAACTTCAGCAGGTTTCCAGGTTTGTTTGGGGGTAATTATGGAATAAGGTCAGGTCCTGGGTTGGGTTAGCCTGGTCCCGGTCTCTATGGGCCGGTTTTTGTAAAGATGTCGTCGGTACGCCTGAATAAAGGGGATGATTCCTGTGCTTATCTCAGCCAAACATGTCTAGACATGTTGTCTAGACAAAGTTGAAAAAAAAAGTTAAATGACAAAAGTACAGAACAGAACAATAGTTGGTTGACATACGTTTGTACAAAATGTGTTCAGAGAAGCAGGCATAGGAACGAAGGAAGGAAAAAGCGAGGAGATAGAATTGTTGATAAGAAAGAAGGAGCTGTATCAAAGAGGAAAAGCCACCCGCCTGACAACATTCTCACAAGGCTGCTGGGGATTTTTGCAACTAATGCACCTAATATTGTGTGTGACCTACATAGCCGTCACAGTGTATGTTAGTCAAGTCACCTGACGTGCATTGGAAAAATATGGTGCTGAACAACAATATTCCCTGACACGGGAAAAACGGCTATTGACAATAGTGAATGGTACAACAATACACTAACACTGAAATAGGACGGACAGATCTTGACATTTTGGCCCAATCGTCCCACTCTGTTCCAATATCTATTACAACCCGTATTTTTCTTATACACACTTGTGTGGACGGATAACCCAGTCTTACACGGCGGCTGGAAAATCAGATCAGTAGGTCAATTTTGCAACTCCGGAAGAAGAGAATTGAGTTGGGTACGATTGCATCAGACCCGAAAAGATGTAGGGCAGTTTTTGTGAAGCCTTTCGTCGGTATACCTTCTTCTTCTTCTCGTGTCACCACATCTGCCTGCTACACGCTCCCCCTCCAATATTCCGCTACTGCGATTCCTCTTGGGGTCAGGGCTTCAAGGTCCTCTCTGGTGCAAGGCTCAGGCAGGAGGGGGCAGACGAGGAGGTGTTCCATGGTCTGTTCCTGCCCGCAGTCACATGCCGTCTGTCCGTCTGAACTAAGGCCCCACTTATTCATAAGGGTCTTGCACCTTCCTGTGCCTGTTCTGAGACGGGCGAGACATGACCAGGTTGGCCATGCCTCCCCCCTCCTGGAGGAAGGGATTCCCTCGGGGGGATGGTGAGTTTATGTGGTGCTGTTTGGAGGTGTTGAGACCACATGGCCATCCTCTGAGACGCTGCACTACCTGAATAAAGTGGATGATTCCCTAGCCAAAGAAGTCGTCATGTCCAATGACAAAACTAAAGAACAGAAAAATAGTTGGCTGACATATGAAATGGTCAGGGAGCATTGGCTATTCTGTGATCTTCTGTCCACTAATATGTTTCTGGTCTCAGGTTTCTACTGACGACCACCGACATTGCACCGCGGCCATGACCTGACGCTTCTCGCCAGACGGTCCTCTCCCTACCGACCATGGTGGTGGTCGCCCCCGACGGCGGCTGGAGCTGGGTGGTGCTCTTCGCTGGGATGGGCGCGATGATCTGTACGGAGGGCATGTGCGACGCCGTCAGCGTGCTGGTACCAGCCTGGCTGGACAAGTTCAAGAGTTCCCGGGGCAGTACGACCTGGATCGGCTCGCTGCTTTGTCTCAGATTCATAGCAGGTAAATCTTTGCGGTACCGGTGCGATGTGTGTGTGTTTCTTTTATACAATCATCCTAGCACCATGTAGAGACAAACTGTACTTAATACTGTACCGTGTAGAGACAAACTGTACTTAATACTGTACCGTGTAGAGACAAACTGTACTTAATACTGTACCGTGTAGAGACAAACTGTACTTAATACTGTACCGTGTGGAGACCAACTGCACTTAATACTGTACCGTATAGAGACAAACTGTACTTAATACTGTACCGTGTAGAGACCAACTGTACTTAATACTGTACCGTGTAGAGACAAACTGTACTTGATACTGTACTTTACTGTACTTAATTATGTCTCTGTAAACAAATGTCTGTAGCTAAATATTATCTGTATGTGGTATTAAGTATAATCTGAAGGATACTAAGATACAAAAAAATCCCTGGTATGTTTGTTGTTTGCATTACTTACCTGGTGAAATCCCTCATCAGGTTTGTACTGAAGAGCACTCATTGGAAAGGAGTCCGACTATTGTCGCAGTAGTATTGACAGGAGTCATGGTGCATCTGGGACAAAACGTGCTCTGTTATACCTGAGCTTGGCAATACTCAAGTGCCCAATTTTGCGTCTTTCTTTCTTTCTAAGTAGTACATGTATGTTTATCATGATGATGATGTTCGTCCATCGTAGTCGATGAGGACCTCAACTTCAGTTGTTATGTATGTTTATCATACATTGCATATATTCACCACACATAGTGGTGCGGATCGGTCCGGCCGGACCGGTTCCGGACTTGTAAAACGTTTAGGTTCAAGTCCAAAAAAACCTAAACGTCTGGAAACAAGTCCGGACTTGAAAAAAAATCTCTCACTTATACACTCCTTTTTGTTTCAAACCATCTTAAACCTTCCTTAGATCGTGAAATTTGCACTAGAAAAATATGAAAACATTGCTGTTTTTGTGTTTATAACTGAACCTTAGTGTTAATTACTGACTGTATATAATTCCGTATATATAGTTTTCAAATTATGTACATGTAAAATATCTGCCATTTTGCAATGTTACATGCAACACGGAAAACATATTCCAAAATTGTTGTTCAGGTCCGGACTTTCAAGTCCGGACCTGAACCTAAACCTCTGGACTCGAGTCCGAACCTAAACCTAAACTCGGGTTTCGATCCTCACCACTAACCACACATAACATGTATTCTTACAGGTCCGTTTGGAGGTGTACTTATTAAGAAGTACGGATGTCGAAAGGTCGGTATCCTGGGCAGCGTGATAATGTCCGCTGGGATAGCCCTGAGTGCGTTCGGGACCGGCGTGCCTCACATGTACTTCACCTATGGGATCCTGGGAGGTGAGCTGATG
Source organism: Branchiostoma lanceolatum (assembly GCF_035083965.1). Taxonomy (NCBI): domain Eukaryota; kingdom Metazoa; phylum Chordata; class Leptocardii; order Amphioxiformes; family Branchiostomatidae; genus Branchiostoma; species Branchiostoma lanceolatum. The sequence continues at coordinate 1,871,371 of NC_089724.1, read as the reverse complement.
AATCAGAATTGCTTCAGTTAAACATTACTCACTAACTCACCCACTCACTCACACACTCACTCACTCACTCACACACTCACTCACTCACTCACTCACTCACTCACTCACTCACTCACTCACTCTCTCACTCACTCACTCTCTCCCATAGCTTAGTCAGCCGTCGGGGCAGCATAGCTCTCTGTGAACGCTCTCCATAGCTGGCGGTCTTCCGCCAGTCTGGTCATCTGGTTGACTGAATGACCGGTCCACTCCTTTAGATCTGAGATCCACGACCGACGGGGACGTCCCCGCGGCCGCGCACCCTCCGCTTTTCCTTGAAGAATTGTGTGTGCAAGAGTGCCTTTCGCCCTAGACACGTGTCCGAACCACTGCAGTTTTTTTTCTTTTTAACCAAGGACAAGAAACTGTCGAGTGGGCCTTGCAGAGTGTGGATGCGTTTCTTGACTTCTTTGTTTGTGGTGTGTGGTGTCCAGTGAACTCGTAGCAGTCTGCGATAACAGTTCATTTCAAACGCGTTGATTCTCTTCGCTATTTCTGCATTACGTAAGGCCGATTACGTTTTCGCTAATGATGTACTAATGATGTGTTCATGTATCTATCTATTTATTTCCTCTTATCATGTATGATTGTATTGACGTAGTACATGTTAAGTTTCTTTTTGTACTATTATCTTACCGTGACTCCTCTCCCTCCACTTCAACCTTGTTGAAAAGCGGCCGTGTGGACGAACAAGTATTCGAAGATAAAATAAAGGCATTGACTTGACATGATTGACTTAAACTAATATTACAGTCAGCACAACCGCATTGCTACGAAATGATTTTTAAAGAGTACGTCATCAACAGATGGGAGTTGCCTCATGTTAGTTATGATGCTCTTCTCGCTGATCATAACCAATCTTTCTCGGTCCCCTCTCTCTCTGTTCATATACATATCAGGAGCTGGCTGTGGACTTCCCCTGCTAGCCGCAGTCGTCAGCGTTGGTCAGTACTTTGACAAGAAACGTCACATCGCTTACGGCATCTCCGTTGCCGGTGTCGGGGTTGGCATCTCTGCCTTCTCCGCTTTCCAACAGTACCTCCTGGACGAGTTCGGCTGGTTCGGCACGGCACTCATCGTGGGCGCGGTCGTACTGAACAACTGCGTCTTCTGCGCACTCTTCCGTCCACTGCCGGACGTTCCTGAGGAAAATGTTAACAATACAATAACCGAGAAAGCAGTAGAGGAAGCGATGGACGCGAAACAAAGAAAGGCAAGGTTGGTTGAGACGTCAGCTAGTTGGGACGACGGTCTTCTGCATTTACCAACTGCTGGAGTACACCACGGAGAGTCACTGTCTAGCAAAAATAATTTGATGGCGTACAAGGCGATATCTAATGCCATGTACCTGTCACATGAAAGTCTGGTCAGCAACATCTCGCGTCCGAATTCTCGAGCTTCATCCAGACAGCACTCTAAGGGCCCTTCTCGAGTGCATTCCATGCATTCACTCGCAAGTTCTCGACTCAACTCTCGCTTAGACAGCAACGTGGTCCAAGAGCCTCACGAAGATGCGCCGCAAGCGAAGAAGACATTGAAGAAAATAAGAAATTTAGGATCAGCCATCTGCCTGACGCTGGAATGGGATCCTTCACTCCTTACAAGTCCTCTTGTTTTGGTCTTCCTCGGTTCCAACTTGTTGAAGAGTTTTGGAAACTTCGTGCCATTGGTGGTGTATGCGGACAAAGCCATGACAGAGGGTTTGACGTACGACCAGGCCACATTCTCCGTGACTATGATGGGGTTTGCCGGCATCGCGGGGAGGTTATTTTTCCCGGCAGTGTGCGGCTTCTGTAAGGTCCGTTCCTTGTGGGTGTTCATGGTTGCTGTGGTGGTGACCGGTGTCCCCTTGCTGCTGCTGCTGGTGTGGAGGAGCTTCACGGCGTACTGTTTCTGCGGAGGGTTGTTCGGGGCCGGTCTCGGGGGTGCTGCAGCCGTCGTGCCGGCGCTCACCGTGGACCTGTTCGGCGTTGAGGAACTACCCACCCTCTACGGGTTCGAGATGCTGATGGAGGGGGCTACGGGTCTCATCGCAGGACCCATAGCAGGTAAATCAAGCAACGGAATATTTGATGATCAATTGGTTATGTCGTTCATTCATTCAACCAAATAATCTGATGCTGGAATAGATGAGAAATCATGCCTTCCAAAGAATCGAGACAACTAATTGTCTGCCTTTAGTTAGATTCATGAAATGATAGCCCTTTCGCCGGATGGAGTGATCATGAAATCATGTTGTCACACTGGTGGGAGACCAAAATCAGCGGTATACAGGAATGGTAATTATAGAAAAAAATGTAATGATTATTGTCTCTAGATATGCTTTATTTGTATAGCTAGCCTTTGTGGAGTGTAATGGTGTTTGGTGTCCTATTAAAAGAAAAAAAGCAAACAAACGAACGAACAAACAAACTGTTACCCCAAAAATAATTACTCAAGCAACTGGATGAAATTTTGAAACAGTCAGACGTTTCAGACAGCATCCACTGTCTTTCGTCAGTGACTAACGATAGGATTGAACACCAGGTTTTATACCAAAACTCTAGGTATGTTAATGAGTTAAGACGATTTAGGATGTCTTGAAGAAGTCTCTAAAAGAAGATTAATTCAAGACAAAGTTATGTGCCAATAGTTCAATTAGCTACAGTAGTCACTGACGAAAGACATCGGATGCTGTCTGAAACGTCTGACTGTTTCAAAATTTTATCCAGTTGCTAGAGGAATTATTTTTGGCGTATCTTACTACCTGGATGTCTAACTTTCATCAACGTAAACAAACTGTTGTCCTTCTACCAGGTGCTCTATATGACGTGAGCGGTACATACGACTGGGGCTTCGGCCTTGCAGGCGCGGCTCTCATCGCAGGTGGACTGCTGCTGTTCTCCGTCCCCCGCCTGCAGAGGAAAACGGACGTACCTGCTGTGGAACGAAGAAGACATGGATGGACACACACCTCAACTCATCACCATACCTGAGTTTGAACCGGAAGTGGTCGAGACCCAACTGACGTCAGTGTGACCCGAAAATGGACTCAGGAATGATTCTTCCCTGCGCGGATGCACCCCGACAAATCGAATCACGTGAATCGCATTGAAACTCAGATTCGTATCAGCCATTTACCGACAAATCGCTTTCTAACTTGCGTTAACGACTACATCTGACCAAACAAACTCGCCAGTGAGAAGGTGGAGGGTGTCAGCTTACAGAAGACGTTTTCAGATTGACAATTTTGGCACTTTGGAAGTGATTGAATCCGCCCGCGATTTAACTTAACTAGTTTCTACTACTTTTCTCTAAACGTTAAATCACGGGCGGATTCAATTACAGTTTTAAAAGTTTGGGATTTTAAAGAAATGCCTGCACTGCCGCTACCACAATGTGTAAATATTTTTTCGTCTGTATAGACAATTTACTTGCACCCCAGTTGTGCATTAACCAAGGACCTTGTAATGCGTGGGGCTTCTTTTGATCTTTGTAACTTTGTGCGAACTTCTGCACCGACTGTAATTGATACCCCTACTGCAAATTACCGAGTGAAACAAAGGCTAATCTGTTTGTGTCACATTTCAGCGATGTGATTAGTTACCAGTTTGTTTGTTTGTTTGAACCTTTGTTTATTCATGATAAGCTCAAATCGGCACGCAGGCCAGCACTGACATAATCATGGTTTCAACGATGTGATTGGTTAAAGTTGGTCAGCTGTATTGTCCTGAAAAAGGATAATGTTACATAGTTCTTTCTAGCACCAGCTAGATTGAAGACTGTAGATGAAAGGAATACCATGGACTGTGGAGTTTCATGGAAATATAACACTGTTTTTTTTTTCAAGCACCCAGATTGAAGACTGTTTATCTGCACAGTGTACACTTCTTGACATTGCCATTAAACAATACGCAGTCTCAAGAAAAGGAATGACATTTTCAACAAAATATCAATTGCATGTATCGGTTGCATGGACATATTCTTTGTGAGTGTTACAGCAGATGAAGTAAACAGAATCACAGATAGAATATTGGATATTGTCATTTTTCCATCCTATAGCATTAACGATAGAGAGAGTTGTTTCAAAACAAGAACTTATGTCCACCAGCTTTATGATTGATATGTAGAAAATTATTGAGATATACACATGTACACAATGGAAATAAAGTCCTTTTTGTAGGTTCATTGGATGTATTCCATAACATATGATTTTAAAGTATGCCCCGAATCCCCAACATTTCCCCAGCTTGTCAATGCGAAGCCGTCTGCAGCTTGCAGACTGCAGTGCTGGACCCCAATAACAACGTGTTCCGCGAGCAAGCAAAGTAATAGTACATGTCACATGCTGGTACTATCATGGAGATTATTAGGAAGCTAGTACTATACAGTTCAGCCAGGTCTATATCTTGTCTGATAGGCATCGATCACCACCTGCTTGTCTCCACGCTCCACAGGAGCGATGTTTGATGGAAGGTGGGGATCAGGGAGGACCTTTTTCCCACACTTCCACACCCCACTTTCCTTCCTGCCTACCACATCCTGCATCAATACCTGTCTGAACTCGTATCTATTAGGTTCGAAAAGCCTCAGAGCCACCCATATGCTAGTTCTCTTGGGGTACACAACAGACCATCTAGGGTCACCTGTGGCAGTGACATAAGAAGAAAAAAAGCATGATTTACGCGTATACAGTGGGAAACGGAACAGTTTTTGTTTGTGTAGCATAGATAAGTCAAGTAAGCCCTGACTTGTAACATACATGAACACTGAATTGTAAAAAAAAAACATCAAGCTTATCTACTGGTATGGATGGATCATGATACATGTATTACTGACTATTTGTATCATATAATAGCACACATTTTGCTGAGTCAGGGACAGTAATTTTGTCTTGGCTTCACTCCAAGATGTCAGCCCTCAATAGACCTCTTTCCAGTTACGGCGGCCATTTTGAATTTCACGGGGTCAGCTGGGGTCATGTACCAAAGTGAGGCTCGGGGTGTACTTGGCTAGGCCTTATAATGATATAACATAGGTATTCCATCCTTGGTGGTACATTTTGCACCTCTAATGTGAAATGATGTGGTACATGCACCTGGCATGTGTAGAAAATATTGTTGTGGACATTGGACTTGATTTTGGCTAAATTATAAATCATTTTTCATACTTTTTAACGAGTGAGTTTGGAATATTTAGTACCAATCCTTGTATCCCCCATTTGTACTTTGCATAGATTGAACCGCGTGAAATCCCACACAAAAATGCACAGAAAATTGGTTGATTTCCTTTTGGGAAGAAAGAAAAGTTTCGATTTTTAACGGCAAATAAAGTGCGCGCATTTTTTATTTTTCGTTTTTTAAAAACAGCCCGGACGTGCCCGGCTTTGGAAATGGGACCAAAGCATTACTTAGAATCGTGAACCTCCTTATTGATCTTCACTATTGGTGGATCCGGATGTGCTGAATGTATAGGTAGCTTGCAGTACAGCTACAAACAACAAGGAGGCGTCGTTCAACTCGAAGGGTAATTCTTTAATAACGGTTTTGTGTACAAGATGTTTCTCGCCGATTATTACGAGTGTGTTGTGAATAACTACAAGTACATTGTGCGAACCGATGGTTTCCAATGGTGTGTATCACACGCATAGTGCGTTTATACGCTACATTCACGGCATTCTTCAAAACTCTGTACACGGATTATCAAAACGTAGAGTACATTATTTACAGTCAGGTATTATGATAATCATAATCTATTTTTATCTTACCCAATGGATTACATTTTTAATGGTTGTGATTTTGAATATCTAAAAATTTGGTTATCTTTTATTCAACCTTCTACATGCAATAATGTGCATAAGTAATTAACAGAAACTCAGTCAGTGACACTTTCACATTTGCGAACGAAAAATTCGGTCACTGTTTCTAGGTTTAACGTTTTAACACATTTTTTATTACGTGGTCAAGTTACGTAAGTTGTAATCTATTTAGTAATCAACACCTTCACGTTACCTTACTTAAACAAAAGTATTACAAATTTCGACACAACCAAAACTTACGTTTGTTTTTTTATCCCAAAATACATTACATTTATTCATGCAGATCATATAATACATTCTTTAGTAGTTGTCAATCGTTTCTTTCATTCTTCCCAATTGTTTATTCCTCGTTGATCTGAGAAAAATGTATGTACATGATAATTCAGGTATTTGACGTCCGTATATATTGTTTGTTGAATATACAAAGGACCAGCAATGTACATTTCTCTGTAAAGTCTGTCAGGAACTTCGACGACGTCCCGGGTTGAAGAACAGCATTCCCGCGTACTTTAGGCAGCGTCTACGTGTTCATTACCCGGTCTCCAAGGCAGTCCTCTAGATCAGCTAGTGCAACGTGCCTTGCTTGTCGAATAGCTGTGCTGCTCGAACGACCTCTGTGGTTTTGGATTAAGATCTTCTTTTATTAAACAAAATGAACTTATGATAAGCAATGCTGTTGTTGTTGTTTCATTTACTACTGTTAGTTTTAAATTAGCTTAAATTGTGCACTTTTTTTGTGGAGCACCACCACCACCGGCCGCCTTAGGCGTGCCCCCTGGGCGCGATACCCACACCGGGTTTTGCCCAGTAACATAGATAAGGTAAGAATGCACTGTAATATTTCATTCCAACTATGCTAGTCCTGTACTTTTCCGAAGGATGTCATTCTGAAGCTCTATTGAACAGAGAAACACATTTCTTAGGACCTTCATACATCTACATTAGTAGTAACCCCAAATGGCCCCTTCAGGGGCAAAGTAGGGGGGGGGGGTGAGGTCCCGGGCTAAGGCGGGCAGGCCTCCAGTCTGGCATGGAACGACTCAACGGTGGGAGCCGTCGCAACAGTAACAAAGTCACAGCAGTAACAAAGAAATCCGATAGAAGTTCGGGCCGATTCTTGACAGCATCACAGCAGAGAAGAGGCGCGGTTCTGAAGTTGTATTGAAGAGAGAGAAAAAGAAAAACTTCTTACGACTTCCATACACAGCAGTAACAAAGGAACACGGTAGACACGCCATAAATAGTTACTCAAGCAACTGCATAAACTTTTGAAACAGTCAGACGTTTCAGACAACATCCACTATCTTTCGTCAGTGATTAAGGACAGATCTGGTAGAACTTGGTTTTTATACCAGTCCTCTGAATAGATGTGTTAATGAAGTAAGGACAATTTCAGATCGTAGACGTTAGACGGATTCTTCACAGTAGCTAGAGAGATGCGGTTTCCGTAGTAGGTCGTATTTTGTGTCCGTTTCCCATTACCTTTGCCCGGGTGGTTAGTACGAGTAGTATATGTAGTACACAATGTTCAGCACGGCAAAAGTGAAGGGAAAGCCGAATCGGGCGTACTGGTCGATAATGATGGCGTCCTTCAACCTCGGCATCCTGTAGCTCAGACCACGTGACAGGCACCTCTGCATTCTGGTTGGTCGGTTCCCCTCGCTCATGGTGACGTACTCGTCGTCCTTCTCCAGGATCTCGCGAGAGTTGCTGCCGTTCGATTCGTTGCTAGGCGACGTGACTGCGGAGCCCCCTCTGGGGCCGTTGAGCGAGGAGGTCTCGTCGATGTCGACGTGGAAGGTCTTGGCACTGCAGTTCTTCTCGAAGGATGTTGAGGCCATGAGGTTGTTCTGGAAGGAGGCGCCGCGGTCCAGTCTGCAGCGCGTGGAGGACAGTCTCTTCAGGCTGATGCCTTGCTGGGCGGTCTGCAAACATAGAAGGGAAGATTGGGACTCATTGACCTGTTTAGGTAAAAGAGGCTCTATAGATTGTCTGATGTACTCGTCTGCCTTTTTGGAAATTTTTAACAGGTTTCTACCTTTTTTCACTAGATATTGCGAAGCAAGTTGTACGTATGATACGTTAGGCTAGATTTAGACTTTGACTTTATTTCGATCAATTAGCTTGAATTTTTTTTGTTAGCTAGTCTTCCTGTTGTCCTATAACGTTTGACAATCATTCAGCACGGCTGACCTAACCCATTTCACTAAAGGTAACGCGTTAGAAATTAATGAGGCAGAAAACTTGACAAATACTGAAATCTGAAATACAATACAATTTCCGTTTCATCGCGCTTCAAGCTGAACGTATGCTCCGCTTGCTTAGATTCGGTCTTGCGGCAATTATCCGTCACCCTTTACCTACCAAATATACTTACACGTAACGCATTAGAACCGACTAAGGCAGAAACCTCGAAACTTGATTTTGATCCCAGCGTTGAAATGGAATCATTTACGTTTGTTGCTTTGTTTTCTTTTCACGTCATGGTTATCACTTGTTGTATTTCAATTTTATTTTTGTATGTAAGAGGAGAGGTCCATTTTAAGCAATGCTGCTTCTAGCTCAATTCTCATTAGATATACTAGTTTGTAACTTTACGATAAAGAAAGAAGTGTTCTTTTCAAATTTATTAATGAGAAATTCCCATACTTTGAATATTTAAACGCAACGGATGAATTTATATTTTTGTTGCGTTTAGACAACCCTTGTATCAGAAACATGATCTGTTCATACATCCACACATGTACAGAGAAGCGAGAAGAAGTTGACTCTACTGGATTAGCTTAGCTTATCTCTTTCGTCTACCATGTATGTTTAAACCATGTACCGTAAATATTTGACTGTTTATGTCACTTACACGTTAGTTAGGTTTATGTCAAACGACCTGTATCTAGCCCCACGGGGCACGAATGTACAATAAAGGTCTTCATTTAAAGGCAACCAAAGCAATATTAGGGCCCAAAAATGAAAATAAAGAAAATGCTGAAATCTGTATGGTAGTGACACTCACTAATACTATTTAGCACATCTGCGTTTAACTTCATGATTTGAGCATTTTAAACATGTGCTGTACGATGATCCCCTTAGTTTCGCGAGCCTACAAAACTCTGGCGATGGTTTTCAATGGGTTCTCACATCACAACGACGTCATATTTTTGCATCATATACATTGTGATACTGTTGTTTGAACTAATCATGTATAGAAATGACTGAATAGATAATGACTTTCAAAATCCGATTTTTGGGCCCGAATATTGCTCTGGTTGCCTTTAAAATATGAAGGAAATCACTCACGTTACATTCCTCGCAGTCGCACTCCAGCTTTTCCACGTCTTTGTTCTCCTGCTTCTTCCGCTTCAGCGCCATCTTGGAGGAGACGAAGTTGACGGCTGCGTACTCCACCAGCGCGAAGAACGTGAAGAGGAAGCACATGACCAGGTACACGTCGATGGCCTTGATGTACGAGATCTTCGGCATCTGCGCCTGCGCGCCGCTCATCAGGGTGGTCATCGTCAGCACTGTAGTGATGCCTGGAAAAATAATAACGGGGTACGTCAGGCATACTTCATTCATCGGTGTGGTCATCGTCAGCACTGTTGTGATGCCTGAAATAAAAAAAATAACGGGGTGCGTCAGGCATACTTCATTCATCAGGGTGGTCATCATCAGAACTGTGGTGATGGCTGTAAAACATAGCTAATGTGTTGCAACAGATATACGTCAATTGTCAGGGTGGTTACCGTCGGAGCTGTCTGAAGATCTCTGACAAAATAAGGCTCATAAGTAATTGAAGGCAACGAAACAGCTTAATTGCAATGAGCAAGCAGAACTACAGTCATACGGAACTCAAACGGCTTGATTTACATGCTAAAGATGATGAACCTCAGTCGTTGATGAGCGCGGGTTTAGATGATTCTGCATTCAGATGGTCCAGTAGGCTGGAGGCGACATAACATCAGTCGTCTGTTAGATTATTGTGGTGTTTCAATATTTTCACCACTGACCTATGCCACATATCATTATACAGCTGGGTAAAGGGTAACTGTCTCTTCCGACACCTCAGATATATTCTGCAGGCCAGCTTTACCGAGGGCGACTCTGGCAGGGACGGCTTCGGGGTTGATCTAGAAGGAGACCCAGGACAGGACCACCAACAGAATGGACGGGATGTACTTACCGAGGGCCACTCTGGCGGGGACTGCCTCGGGGTTGATCCAGAAGGAGACCCAGGACAGGACGACCAGCAGGATGGACGGGATGTACGTCTGGAAGATGAAGTAGAACGCCTGGCGGTGCAGAATGAAGCTCAGCTTGATCCGGGAGTACACTCCTGATAAAGAGTAGTTTATATTGAAAACATAAACCGAGTAAGCTACTAGTTCTGTTTGACTGATTTGGAAGGCCATCAAGCATATATAGAGGTTACAACCCTGATTGAATTAGGGGGTAGGGTATCTTTTTGAAGTTGTATTTGAAAGCTAAGACCTCCTTTCTACCAGATGGCGATTGCTGATGATTTGGTTTTCGTGACCCTTGATTTTATACATGGAATATGATGCAAGATGTATAAGTGTAAAGAGTGTAGATATGAAAGACAACATTTTAGAACTCGTTTGCTATCCATGAAATTTGATAAGAGATCTGTCAAATCTTTGATCGATTAGCGGTCGCAGCGCAGTCACAGCCTCTTATGGAAATGGTGTGTTGCCTCACTCGTGGTCCCTGAACAGCCCATTGTACGGGAAGATGTTGTTGCATCAACACTTTGCTATGTGTTTTTCCAGCTTATCTGAGAGCAGACTTACCTGACTCGTGGTCCCTGAACAGCCCGTCGTGCGCGTGGTACCCCCCGACTATGAACTGCTGCAGCTTGAGCGTGTCCAGGCCGTGCACGGAGCTGTTCCCAGCCTTCCAGTGGAAGACGATGTCGTCCGTCCTGTAGCCATCTGACAGCGCAACAACCAGATATTAGTATCCGAAAACTGGCCATGGTGTACAAAGTGCAGATATCACCAGACAGCTCGACCTACATATTTAACAAAGAGACTCAACTTACAGCTTTCAAACTCCAGCGAGCAGTTCTGCGAATCCATCGGATACTTCTTCAGGTCCATGTAACACTCAGCCTTGGTAGTTATTCTGAAAAATGAATTTAGGACTTAATAACATAACCAATAAACTAGAGAAATAAAGCTTCGTCAAAGTGATGTACAAAATTATACAGCTGCTACTTGGATATTGATATTGCTGGTCTTTCTACGCTTGGCGGTTTTTATTTGGCTTTATTAGCTTGAATATCACTCTAGTCATACTGAGCCTGTTTCATCTGATATGACATATGATTTTTATTCGGCCGATATGACATATGCTTTTTATTAGTTTGAAATGACATGCTTTTTATTGGTCACATTCACTTTATCTTATAGGTGATTTCTCAGTCCGATGCAGGAGCACATCGTTTTACGGCATATATGCTCTTATGTTGGCGTTTTTATTACATATAAAATATTTGATGTTCTTTTGCAGCACTTTTACGAAGACGCTACACATGATACTAAAACACGTAAGGTGGAATAATATATTCAGAACCCGTACAGATTTCTATCATATGTCGACAGTGGCAGCCATGCTTAAAAAGTACGTTACAACCAAGATATGAAATTTATTTCCTTAGACCTGAGTCACACTATACATGATGGTTGAATTCACAAAGTCACACTGTTCAGAACTAGGTCTGCGCCTCAGGTTAATGATTGCTACAGAATTGTCCCGCTGGTGTCATATCAGAACAATTTTACGTGAAGCCGTACAGTATGATCCCGTACCATAGTACCACAAGTTTACCTGATGCCGTAGAGTATGGTGCCATGGGTACGATGATACAGCTTTTACCTGATCCTGTACATTATGTTCAAGTAGGTACCACGGTACCACAACTTTACCTGAGGTCCTACAGTATGGTCCTGATGGTACCATGTCAGCACAAATATTCCTGATGCCCCACATTAGGTTTCCGATAGTACCACGTCAGTTTATATTTGCCTTTATACAAAATGGTCCTACTGGTACCACCGTACCCCAATTTACCTGATGCTGTAAGGCATGGAGCAGAAGGTAACATGGTACCAGGCATTGATGTCGTAGAGAATGTTTCTGTAGGCACCATTATACCACAACTAAACTTGATGCCGTAGAGAATGGTGCTGTAGGTACCACAACTTTACCTGATGCCGTAGAGGATGGTCCAGTAGGTACCACAACTTTACCTGATGCCGTAAAGAATGATGCTGTAGGTACCACGACTTTACCTGATGCCGTAGAGAACGATGCTGTAGGTACCACAACTTTACCTGATGCCGTAGAGAATGGTGCTGTATGCACCATTATACCACAACTAAACTTGGTGCCGTAGAGAATGGTCCAGTATGTACCACAACTTTACCCGATGCCGTAGAGAATGATGCTGTTGGTACCACTGTACGACAAATTTACCTGATGCCATAGAGGATGGTGCTGTAGGTACTTCAGCTTTACTTGATTCCGTAGAGAATGTTTCAGTAGGTACCACAACTTTACCTGATGCCGTAGAGGATGTTGCTGTAGGTACCACGGTACCACAACTTTACCTGATGCCGTAGAGGATGGTGCTGTAGGTACCACGATACCACAACTTTACCTGATGCCGTAGAGGATGTTGCTGTAGGTACCACGGTACCACAACTTTACCTGATGCCGTAGAGGATGGTCCAGTAGGTACCACAACTCAACCTGATGCCGTAGAGAATGATGCTGTAGGTACCATAACTTTACCTGATGCCGTAGAGGATGGTGCCGTTAGGGTACAGTTGGATGAGCCTGTTGTCCACCGTGACCTTGTGCAGGAACGACTCCTTGCTGTTTGAGATGAAAGTGTCGGGCAGCCACAGGTTCTCCGCCAGACGCCCGTCCAGACTCAGGGTCAAGTTCGTCCCCTCGAACGACATCCGGTCGTCCCGCCAGTACTGCCGCAGGAAGATTGTGATCGTATAGTCCTGGATGACAACCAATCAATCAATAAATCAATTAATAAAAAACTAACAAACTAACAAACTAACAAACTAAAAAAAAACAAAAAACTATAAAAAACAACAACTAACAAACCAACAAAATAACAAACTAAGCAATCAATCAACCAATTCATCAAGCGACCAATCAATCAATCAATCAATCTATCAATCAATCAAAATGTGTCTGCTTTTCTGCTACTCCCATAGAATTTTTTCCCGTGTTGTTGTCGGGGGTATCGAAGTCAAAAGAAAAATATTGTTTTTCTGTCTTAAGTCAAGGAAATTCGAGACCAGGCAACACACTTGCATCATTCGTTGTCCTTTCGCCTTTTGTTGTGCCTGCTTGGTTAATACTTCTACTCAAGGGACTTTTGGAATATTGAAATCTTATTAGCCTTTTAATGCCTTTCTATCCGGGTATATTAAAAGAAACGTACATGACCTTTGTAGGTTGGGGTCTCATATCAATTCTGTATGGAGTCAACGGTCAGTGTAAGGCCACACTGGTTTATAGACTCTAAATTCACTTACTAGAGAACATGTCACCTTTAAACCCACGGTATATCATTCATGGCTACTTTGACATTTCAAACTATAGTGCAGGTTAGTACAGGGTCATTCTCAATGCGTGGTGCTGGCATGATATTCAGCAGTCATTAGAAATCGAAATGTTTGGACGGTTACAGCTCTCGGTTCATTCTCTCGAGTATATCCCTCATACCGAGCCTTTTAGATCCCCCGTAATCGCACCTTTATACTCGTCCCGGTGCAGATGGACACGGCCGGCGGAGACTACCGCGAACAAAGGGGTCTTTAGAGCTGCAGGAGATGACAGATCTGATAATCAGCTCCAGCTTTAGTCGGGTCATGAGGGCACTACTTACGCGCACGGGTAGGTCGCGACAGAGGGATGGCTGATTCTAACCCAGCAAAACGGATTAAGAGGGTATCATATTGAGATGTACACTCTGTCCTTTGGGCCAGCTAAACTCGATCTTTTCTTTATCTCCTGCGAGGAAACCACCTTCACGGGACTAACATTCTTATGTAAGAATGTCCACAATTTGAATTCTGTTGACCTGCTCTAACCCTAGCCTAACAGGTTCTTTGTGACTACTCCCCAGCCGAGTAATTCAATATACATCGAGGATTGAAGCCACCGACGATATTCACGTTGTCGTAAGTAGAATAGATAACCTTTGCTCGAAGAATAATGGAGTTGGGAGACTTTTCAGAATGCGTTTTCTATAGGAGACCTCTCTGGCTGAGAAACTTCGTTTCATGAATCAATAGGCGCAGACTTTTAATGTGATCTTGAACCGAACCTAACAGAAAAATAGAATTGAACATTACTACTCAACCGATCTAATCGATCTAATAGTATCTTAATCTGTAATGAGGAATGACGTGTCGTAATATCATGAATGTCACTGCTCGCTCATTTTTAACAGCTACGCAAATGTAAAAAAATGGAAAGTTACAGAAAAAGATGAGACACTGACAGATTCAGAGAGCAAGAAAATGATTTACATACAGATAGGAACTGTCCAAATAGCTTCGTGGATAGAAATTGTAGAAACAAACCTTCATGCGCATTTCTGATTTCTCTGTGAGCAGTTCTATCATCAAAGTATCTTCTTCATTGGCTGAATCTGCCAGACATAGGGCGCGGTTCTACCCTGGAGACAGATGAACAGGAACGCCGGCAAATCTTCTCCTCTTCAACCTAATCCTAATAGCCTTAGAGCCGACCTCCCGGCCTTTAGATATCTCCCATCCCCGTGCGGTAACCCCTGCAGTACACCATCAAACAGAACTTAGTCAGACGGATCGATCCTCCTGTCCTCCGCCTCGGCAGGAATTCCCCGTGACTTTAATCTTGGCCCGCCACTTTGTTAAAGTAAAGCCAATTACTGCCTTAGACTTAGTCAGCAGTCAAGACGGCTCCAAAGCCAATAGGAGTCCAAAGGACTTAAACTTAACAACTCAGCAGTCAAGACGGCTCCAAAGTCAATAGGAGTCCAAAGGACTTAAACTTAACAACTCAGCAGTCAAGACGGCTCCAAAGTCAATAGGAGTACAAAGGACTTAAACTTAACATCCATTCTTATTTGTGTTAAAGAGGTTTACTTTGGGTGTTGTCTCCTCTTATGTTCTTCCAGGGTTGGATAAAGAAAACAGCATTTTCGAAAGGCAGGTAACTTTAAAAACCGCTTTTCTCGACGATTTTCTAGATTGTATATAGGGTTGAAGTCTAAGTTCTATTGCCACAGGAAAGGTTTGACAAAAAAGACACATGTCCAGCAAGCAACTAGTTAGCAACTAGTTTCGATATCATACTGTATTATGTAGGTTGACCATCAACTAATATTTTTGCGACTAAAATGACCGAATGGTGTCCAAACGGACTACAATATCATTTAAAATAATGTTAATCGGCGATACTTTTTGCACTCATTGACTGCATAATATTGAAGTAATTTTGCTGCCAGAAATACATATAGAGGACAACTAAATAATTTCACATATTGAAAACTTCATATTGTGCTAAGATCGAAGACTTTCTTCTATAACTTCCACGGTATTGTGTTAATCCGGGTAAGAAATTAGGAGATGTTGTGACATATATTTACTGACAAAGCCACGGAAGGAACTTCGTTTCGGATGATATCAAACATGTTCAAATGGTAAGGTCAGGACCCGATTGGGGGTGCTTGAGGGTTAAAATGGCTTTCCATTTCCAGCTATTAAAACCCCTGTAGGCTCCTACAGTGCAGTATCTCCCCACAACATCGATTCAGGCCCAGGTACCCCCGTGTCCTTCAGTGAAAGCCAATGCCAAAACACCGCTCACCAGACTTTAGCAATCTCCAGTCTTAAACTTCATTTCTCCGACCGAGAGGTTGATCGGATGTGGGATTATGCACGCATATGACAGATTGATCACATCGGTTTTAAATGTCAGACTAATTTGTCAGCACCGCTGCGATCAGTCGTTCCTGGACGGGAGGTCTCTCCGCTTGCGAACCCGCTGCGGTAGATTTGAAGTGCGGTAGCCGGTAGATTTCAACTAGGCTAGGAGATAATCTGAGTAATGTGATTTTGATAGCCCATTTTGTACTGACCGCACTTCTTCAGCGACTTGTTCAGTCCAGTATATCTCGTGATCTTCTATCATGATTTCTTTTCCTGCTGATTTTTTAGAAATTTAGACCTATAGATATCACGAGTAAAATAAAGTAAAGTAAAGTAAAGTAAAGTATAGTAAAGTAAAGAAAAGTAAAGTAAAGTAAAGTAAAGTAAAGTAAAGTAAAGTAAAGTAAAGTAAAGTAAAGTAAAGTAAAGTAAAGTAAAGTAAAGTAAAGTATGAAAATCAAGATTAGTCCCTCCATTTGAATGATTTCCGAGGGAAGGTAGAGAACTTGAAGTGAACAAAATCATAACAAATTATAATCCTAAAGAATAATAACATGAACTTAAATGAGAACAATGAATAAATGATTTACATTTGTGATTATATAATACAAAGAAGTAATAAGGCATACAGGCAACTCAAAATAAGTCAAAACAGTAATGACTCAACGTCTATCAAGATTAGACATCTAAGTGATAAGATACACAGAGTATAGTTACTCAAGCAACTGGATATGATGTTGGAAAATCATATGCAGTTGCTTGAATAACTGCGATGTGGTGCATAATGACTGAAACTCATAAAACATGATCACAAAACATAATATGATTTCTTCCTCACTTAAAACGAAAACACCCCCAAAAGCCTAGAACTAACGATACCTTTGTAAATAGGAACGTTTTAAATTCCACTCCATGACGAGGTGCTGCCCCCTATTTGACCCTTTGGGTTATAAAAAGCACGTCGACATTACCCCAGATACCGCGTGTTGATGCCTGTGTTGATTGCATTCCTATGTTCCCGTAATCCTTCCTGTCAGTGAACTATGCCACCCATGCACGAATGATGCCGCGTCTGGTAAGCAGAACGTGGCAGTGTGCGCTAATCTAATTAGGCCATCAATCGCTATCATATAAAACCTGCCTGTAAAGAGGAAATTAATGACGCCGTTCTAATCTCTGTGCATTCTTTAATCAGCCTTATCGCTGCCGGGGTGACGGTGACGTACCCAAACCGTACTCCGTGTCAGGTACATGGCTTGTGTGATGATGGAAAAGTTGTAGGCAGCTGATAGAAGTGGTACTAAAAAAAAATTGAACGTTTTCAGTCATGGCTGTTTGTAATCCTCTTCCTTGTTTGGATGTAATGGTGGCTTAGTTGTCAACTATTGCGACATGTATGAAAAGTACTTACTTCATTTGTTTCCTTGTTTGTTTGTTTGTTTGTTTTTTTGTTTGTTTGTTTGCATAGCTGCTAAAGCACCTTAATCGAAGCTAGGTACTCATATTCACCTGGGAAAAGTGCTTTTCGCAAGGTCGCAACATTGGAGCCTGCCAGAGATTCGGATACAACAACTTTAGATTCTAAGTCGACAGCCCGAACTGCAAGACCACCGTGTGTGTTGGCTTCTTGTAGAACCTAGTAGCACAAAAAGCAGCATGTTTCCTTGCCGTTTCTGTAGTACTTCATTTCTACAGGGAGGTAATGCTAACAAGGTAGATAAAAAAACAAAACTTTATTGCACGACAATTGTACACGGTACACTGTATGGCAACAGCTATTAAACATATGCATAGTACAAAATAGAGATAAAGAGTAAAACTTCCTAATTACTGATACAATAAGAGCTAGCATATATCATTAGTTTCGGTGTTTGCTTTTTTCTAATGACAAAGCAATCTTTTATACAATTCCCTATTTTTTTGCGTTCTGGGGTTCGTTGCATCAAATGAAACCTACGGGAGCTATGGAAGCTTGCGATGAATCGGACCAAGTGAAAAGGACTGAAGAAAGAATGATTGCGGCTGCAGGATATTTCGACTACTGCAGCAGAATACTTGCATCTAAATATATGTGATAATGCCTCAACAACCTGTCCCCTGATTAACCCCTGTGTCCATGATGTATGACTGGCCTACACGAGGCAACATAACGCGACTTTTGATTGGAGGAGTTTTCTTAATCCTTCCACAATTAACTCCATTCAATATAAAGCAGGGCAATAAGTGCGGAGTGTGCAATATAGAGTGGTAACATGGGGCGCCGAGTAGGTCAGGGGTGATGAAGCAGTTCATCAGACCCGAGTCCGTCTCCGATCAATTGGCAGTTACCCGCTCTCTATGGCCCATATGTCACAGGACCCACGGTACGCTGGCGAACTCGCTGCGACCGAGCGATTTGACAGCACGCACAACGAATGTTTTTTTATAATGAATATACCATGGTGGAAGAACGCTACAAACAAGCAGTTACTAGTATATGGATCATTGCAAAATGTCACCACAGTGGTGAAACGTCGCCGGCTGAGTCTCGCGGGTCACGTGGTACGCAGTAGTGAACCAGCGGGAAAGCTTCTGCTTTGGAACCCGGACACAAACAGAAGGATTGGTCGACCAATCACAACTATCAAGAAACTCATAGAAACCGAAACTAATTTGGAAGGACAAGAACTCCTCTCTGCAATGAACGACAAGAAGTTCTGGAGAGCAAACTTCATTTGCTACACCTCGTAAGAGGAGGACCGATGATGATGATGATGATGATATATCTGAAGCACACCTGATACCTTCACGACCAGATGATGATGATATTTGTGAATAAGAATGATCGAAGGAAAGTTAAATCACCGTTAAACTATCGACTCTTATCAAATGTCGCCCCGGTATCTATCCGGCTTGACTGGGCTCATTGAACAGAATATTGCCGACAACCCTATACCCAGCACCGTAAAGCCCCTATTCCACTGGACCCGCGACGCGTTAGCGACCTCGATCGCTGCGACCGAGCGATTTGACAGCGCGCTCAACGAATTTCATCGGTAAAAACTAATCTTCATGCGTTTTATTATATCTTTAGTAATACTTGTGCGTTTTGCATGATATTCCCATTATAGAGTCAATGGTAACAGACATCCAATTTAGGACGCGCAGCGAGGTCGCCAACGTGTCGCGGATCCAGTGAGAGGGGGGCTAATGGAGCTGGGGTATAGGGTTGTCGGCAATATTCTGTTCAGTGAGCGCAGTCAAGCCGGATAGATACCTGGTCTACATCTGATAAGAGTCGATAGTTTAACGGTGATTTAACTTTCCGTCGATTTGGATTGATTTTGTAAAAACACAATTGAGTTATAAAAAGGATCAACGAGACTTCGATCGTTGTTTATTCACATATATCATCATCATCTGGTCAAGAAGGTCTCAGGTGTGCTTCACATATGTATTGATATTGAAATGTGTAATGATAGCAGAACATTTAGGGGATACATTTTATACCTAATGTATCACCCTTGTCCTGCCGCATTCTCCCTGTGCTGGGCATTTTAGACCCTTTTGAAAGATAGGTACTGTTTTTATTTTACTCCAACATAGTTACTTCTCATTAGCATAATTTATGCACTCATTGCATAACAGTACATTGACCCCTGACCTCTAGTGATGTCATGCCGGCTAAACCGGGTAGACCCCGAAGTAACAAGTTTTCTGAAAATAGAGCCTTCCCGACAAATGTTAGGAGCCGCACTGGGAGACTGCATCTGCTTCCCGACATTTGTTGGGAGCCGCAGGACAAGGGTCAAGGGTAAAGCTTTGTTTCTGTTTTGCTTTCCCCTATGTAACCAATTGCACGTGGATGCACCACCATTCGACTGTGACGAGTACGAAGTTTCCTGCCATGATTCTTGACGCCAATATATGACGGCATCCATTGATACTTGGGACAGTAGAAAGTGGGTCACTGGTCTATAGCGCGCATTGATCCGTTCTGTGGGGATTACAGTTAACCGCCCCTGATCGATCAGATGCCCTGTGACGCCACGAGGTGAAGAGTTCAGGTCAAAGTCGGGCGGTGTCGTGCAGAAAACGGATTTAGCTTGGTCTGATTCTATCAACGTTGGATTCAAGCCTGGGTAAAACTAATCGCAGAGCTCTAAACCTGTGTGTACGAAGCATTTCTACTCATCTGGACCTTGAGGCAAGTGACAGAGCAATCAATACGAAAGGTCATATTACTATAAGGCCATTATTTCCACGCACCTTTGCTTGAGGAACTGCCCGCACGACCAGCCTGATATGATTATGATAAATCTAGCTCTTATTTTAGGTTTCAGTCCTGACTCATGCCAGTTACCTACCTATGCCCTTGACCTCAAGGTCGTTGGAGGGATACGATAGACATGAAGAAAAACAGCTGTCCCCAGGCTCGTCTCTCTCTACCCTTTGGGCCTTGTTGATCTGATTAAAATGGATGACGTCCCCGCGCGCATCAATTTTCTTCCGCTTAAAAAAAGTTTTTGGCCATATTGCTTTCTTCTATAGTCATAGAAAGCAGCTGCAAAATGAAAAGAAAAATACATACTGTAGATTGCAAAAATAGTATTTTGGAAAACAGCGTGTAGATGTCAAATCAATTGCAAAGTCAGAGTTTTAACAGAACAAATGCGAGGAATCTATTTGCCGGTATGCCATATACTCTGTGTGTTTAGTTTTCTTCATTCTTTTGACCACGTAGATTTCATCATGTCTGCAATCCTGTATCCATTGGCGGGCTGCCTGGTTAGCCTCTCGTAGATAACCGTCCGTATATGCTGGGCAAACTTTACAGTTTACAAGGAAAATGTGAACCACAGTAACCCACAATATGCTGTCGAGACAAAAGTTATTTCCCATCGACACGGTCCCATGGCTCCTATCAGGACAGGATTTCATTTGATTCCAAAAGGACTACATTAAGTTAACGGCCATTTAATAGTGACCAATTGTCGGCAATATTGGGTCGTAGTTCGCTGATGAAACCGCACAATTTCCAATCAAGTGCGTGCGCCGGTCAATAATGATATAAACGTGTAGGGCATAGGGCCCTGGCCGACGACCGTTCGCGTTACTAGCATTGCCAAACAAAATTTAAGTTTGGAGCGAAGGGTGGGGTCTGGCAATCTCCATTTTGTTTTTCTAAAGAAAAGTCTGCAAATCATTTTAAGCCCTCAACGTTAACAACCTGTGTCCGCGTTAGCATTGCGGAACAAAGTTTGGAGCGAAGCGGCTTTAAATAATTGATGTGGTCTGGCAATTTTCGTCAGTGTTTTTTTTTTTAAAGAAAAATCTGCAGACCATTTGAAATCCTCAACCATCTGTGTGCCACAGAGACCTTTATATCTTACCATATCTATTGAATCAGACCTGCAGCTGGTATTGCTCTCTATCTAGTGCACGTAATAGAATAAAAGTCATCTACTGGACAAGGCGATTTTGTAGCCAATATAGCTCCACAGTTATACGACATCTCTGTGTCGGGAAATATGCAGTATGGAACAGGAACGATGTGTTCATCTCATTTATATTCATTCGAGAGAAATGGTTCATTATTTCATATTAAAAAAAAAAACATTGGCAGCACAAGTGCTGAATTGCAGCCTTTGTACAAATGTCCATCTTTTGCATGTTCTCAGCACTTAAAAGGCATTACACATTAAATAAAAGTGTTTCAATAAGATTATCGTCTATGTTAAGTCTATCTAAAACACTAATATATGCAGACATTTAGCAGCAGTCGTTTAACAGACGAACGCAATATGGCAGTGTACTGTTTGCCATGCGCTGTGTACGACACTTAAACTGTGATAGATCGGTACTGTTTCTGAGTGTTCTGTTGTGGACATCCCCCCTTCGTGATGGTAGCCATGCGCGGTATCGGTCACTACCTATGAGAGACCGAGCAAACTGTAGGCACAGTTCGTCACGTCTGGCATCTAATTCACTTTATTTTTCAGCTCGGACCATATCCTGAACGGATCAAAGAGCCACATATCTTATTCTTAAATGGCAGAAGATCAAACCTCTCTTAAAAGACAGAGGAATCCTCCTTTTTACCATTTCCAATCTCAGCCTTACATCTGTATGCATTTCTAGAGAGTGCACCACTCGATCCGCAGCAAAGAAAATTGCCGCTGTGATGTCGATGTGGTCTTGCGGTAATTCTGTCCTTTCATCTCAAGAGCAGGTCAACGCCAATACCAGATGTGTATGAGTATCTGGGGCCAATTGTAAGTGGATCGGGGTGGAATAGATGCACTTAGTAGAGCTTACTTGGAAATAGATGGGAACGAAATTGCTCCGGGCAGTAACGGAAATAGATATTAAAGCGGACTTTCGAAGACACGCTCAAATTGAAAATAAGTATCCTTGACATACCAGCAAAGTGTCACGAATTTGCAAAAAGAACATATTATCAGATTGGAATTTGTAGCAGCATTGCTGTTGTCTTACAGCATTCGCATCAGGGTTCAGTCACGAGGACATGTCGCCTTTAAAAAATAATTGATTATTTTATTTTATTTTATTCGCATATGTTTAAAGGTTATCAGGCAGAAAACAAATGCTTATCTAAAGCTCTCTACTCAAAACATACAAAAGAAAGACTCAATAACATACATAAATAATAAATTGATAAAAGGAAAATAGGTATAGAAAATACAAGTTGGTATCTATCATTAAGTGAATCTGCCAATACATCGGATGTAAGTGTGAACTATATCGAGTATGTTACAGTTTTGTAAGTGTGAAAGTGACGTAGAACCGCGTAACACACAAGAGACCATAATGAACTGAAAAAACAACAACTCTATAATCAAAAATAGTTACTCAAGCAACTGGATGAAATTTCGAAACAGCAAGACGTTTCAGACAGCACCCGCTATCTTTTGTCAATGACTTTAAACCCTAGTTCTACCAGATCCTTCTTTAGTCACTGACGAAAGATAGCGAATGCTGTCTGAAACGTCTGACTGTTTCGAAATTTTATCCAGTTGCTTGAGTACTTTTTTTTGGCGTATCTTACTACCTGGATATCTAACCTTCATCAACGCAACTGTACAATCATAGATTATACAAAGACATCAGCTTACGTTTTAACATAAAAGTGATACACCGAAAGCAAATCCAGTGTCACTTGTTACAAGTCCCATGAGATCAAGTTGATGGAGCACACGGGATATCTTCAAGTATATTAGCATTTGGAACGACCGTGATCTTATAGCATCCGTTTTGTCACTATTAAGGTTCTGGCATCGCTGGCTTTTATGTTGGATGATGATTAATGCCCGGCGTGAACCACAGCAATATCGTTTGCGAAATTGGCTGAACGTTATTTCCATACGCTGTTTCTTTAAGTCCAGAGTACTATGGAAAAGGTAAAAGAAGTCAGAATCTATATATTACAATAATCATCACTATTGTAAACTTTTAGCAAAGAAATACATAGATAATAGGGGCGAATCAGTTGACGTATGTTGTCAGGATCAAAAATTAACAAATCAAAATGAGTAATATTCACCTTTGATAGATCGATATCCATCCCTGAACCATTTGTTTTCATACACGGTAACGGTATCATAAACACCATCAGTTGAACGCATCTCCCTCGGTATCTCTATGACAATCATAGATACCCAAACAGACCGAAACCAGAAAATCATTGGTAACATACGGAACTCTGCGGCAATCAGTGACGCGTAAATCGGGCTTTGACATTCAAACATCAGCGTGACATCAAACTTCAGGGCTGACTGAAACAATCAACATATTTGCCAATCTAAGCATCCCCGGGCTCGGCCTAGTTGCCAAATGGAGAGGTAAATTGGCGATACATCACCGTACTGCGGTGTTCGTCACCTACAACAGCTCACGAAGAAAACACGATGGATGTTTTGATTTACGAGCACCTACGACAATACCTATCTAAGTGTACAGTTGCTAAAAAGCACAATCTGACTACGCCCACCTGCACCATTGAATTTGACACTGAATGTTCTTTTATCGTAGGTTTTGTAACGGTAAATCTAAGGTGTTTATTGTTTTTGTCTTTCTTCCCAACAACTATGAACGATTACTGATGCCACACCTGACATTCCAGATACACCAGGGTAAGTAAAGAATTACCTAATTATTGATATAATGACGACGATTAATACGATACAAACGTTTGCTGCCGCTTTAAATGCCACCGCGATGAGTAGCTAAATTGCTGGCGGTCAGCCTTCTATAATGATCCAGAAACGTTTGCTGATTGAGCAAAGATGGGTTTTCTCGCTTTACATGAGCAGCGTCGCACACAATAAAGAATCAAACTCCACTTTATGTAGCGTGCGTAGTCCAGTGGTTAACGATCTTGCTTCTGGAACTAAAAGCCCCGGGTTCGATCCCGGCTGTGTCACTCACCCGACATGCATGCTACCGTTAAAAATCGCAGTCCTTAAGCCCCCGTCAAAAATCACGAATTTAGCTCGGCCGACTTGTCGGTGAGCTCCAAATGGCGATTTTCGGGCGAAGTACGACCGACGTCCTGTCGATTCTACGGGCTTCGGGCGAATTTTCGGAGCTCGGCCGACGTTCGCGGGGCGCTGGAAGCTGCGCTTAAATTCAGCGAGGCCTCGGCGACGATTTTTGAACTCGCACAGCTCGCCAACAGTTTGCCCGTAGCTCGCCCGAGCAACGCCCAGCGCTCGGTCAATGTTCGGGCGGGCATCCGAGGATTTTAGACCCGATTTTTGGTCGGTCGGAGGTCGCCCGAGCTCTTCGGCCTCGTGCGAGCCTCGCACGGGCTTTGTACAATATTCGGACGACCGTCGTCAGTGTTCCGGCCGACTCATGAAAAGTAAGGCGTGCTTCGGGCGAGCGTCGTACTGGTGTCGATGGGAGCTTGGACGGGCTCCGGCCGAACTCCTTCTTGTTTATAGATAAAAGGTAACGACAGCTTGGTTTATAACATAAGATGATAGATAATACTTTAATATTAACTGATACTAATATCAACTTGTCAAAGAATGCTGCCAAACTTTTCTAATGAAAGACAATTCAACTGCAAAGTTAAATTTTCATTGAAACAATTTTATTATAAATAAAATGTGGACACCGAAGACAATACTTCTTGTTTCTTTTTTGGGTATTGGTTTCGATGCTTCAATTTATATATATTAATGAACTGGGGCTTGACTTTTGAGGCTTGACTTGACTTCCTGAGTTTTTCCTCCACAAAATGACTAGTTGAAAGTCTACTGAGTCATTTTAGATCTATGTTTGTCTGCCGAAGCACGCCCAGGCGTCGGCAGGGCGTCGATAGGCTTATCAACGGTCGGCCGAAGCTCGGACGGCGTTCGCCCGAGCTTCGGTCGATTTCCGTTTGCTGAAAATGTTTGGATCGGGGTTAAACGACTGATCTATTGACTTTGTGGCTCCTGCGCTAGTATTCGGATTGGTTTATGACAAAATTCCTGTTTAGGTTATTATTTTCAGTGTGCCCACCCACTTCACTCATGCCCGACAGATTTGCCACAACCCAGAAAGTAAAGTTGGTCCAAATTTGAGCTTGTTACCAGGTCAGTTGATTCTGACTTCGTCCGTGTCCAAGACATGGTACCGTCTTATGTGGGATTTATGATTATTACTGTTCGACGGACGTCGCCCGAGCTCCGTTCAATTTGTGACGGGGCAGGTTTTCAGCGAAAAATACGGTCGACACTCGGGCGAATTTGAAATTCGGCGAGCTTCCGGCGATCTATAAAATCGGCCGATGCTCGTATGAATTGTGACGCCGGCTTTAGGACGGGACGTTAAGCTGTCGTCCACTGTTCATTGTGCTTGTCAAAAAGAGCTAGGGGAATTTCCCCGGTACAACGAACCTGTAAATACTGTACATAGCGTCTGTCTCCTCTGTCACGACCAGTGGAAGAGTAGCTCATCTGTTCATTGAGTTCATTTGAGCTAAACTGGTTCGAGATCCCTTTCCTTTTCTTTTCCTTAAGTACCAATCCCAATATGACAGGACGAGCTTCTTGTCAGACTGGGTCCTTAAAACCTCCTGATTGGAATGACTCTTAATGATTCACAACGAGATCCAATGTTCTATGAAGAAGGACTGTAGCTGCACTAGTTAAGGCTGAAACCTTCAAAGTCGTCCTAAAATAAGAGGCACTGTCAAGGTCAAAACGTAACTGCTAAAGGAAACTTCATTTCAAATGACACCGCACTTCTAGAGTGGTGTGGCGCTTTGAATCATGACAAGATTTTTCTTAGACGGCTGAAACTGATCTTGATTCATCGCTGAGGCAGCGTAGTTCTTCACGTTTATGTGAGAGTTGATCCGAACAGGGAATGGCGGGTTTATGATCTTATTTTAGATCAGCACAAATGCGAACTACTAAAACTGGCATTCTTTCTCCCTCTGATTGAAGGACAGGAATAAAGTCGCCCGTATGTTGCATTGATACAACCATAGATCACTTTAATTGCCCAATTCTGAACAAAGTAGGCACATTTACAATCGGCTGAGGCGGTTTGGAAGAGCTAACAGGTCTCCAGCGGAGAGCTGAATTGTTTGGAGCTTCCTTTAGATTGTTCTCGTGGCGAAGATCAGGCTCGGAAGGACACAAAAAGTTTGGAATAAGCCATCTGCATACACGACTATGGCAATCTCGCAGGTATATGATACACATCTTCCATTTTACTCTGTCTAAGACACGAGTAAAGAAAATTAAAACAAGAAGATATTCTTCTCCCTATCTTAAACTTTTGTCCTTTATCTAGTTCTTCCGCAATCGTAACGGAATGAAATATCATGTATTGGATCGGTGGTCATAAATGAATGAGTGATTGGAATCCATTGCCCTATGTTCCTGAAAATGCGATAAGAGAAAATTGCACTTTCATCAATCGCCAGCAACTTGCCAAATGACGCGTGATGATTTTTCATACCGATGCATTTGCGATAAACGATCTATTACAGCTTCAGTATGATATGCATATATGACTCCGCTGTTTCGATATCTTGTGTGTTGGTAGTCGGTAAAGTTTGTCTGCTGATAGTGTGTTTTCTGATATGTCAAGGTTGTGCTCAGTCAGTAAGCTTCGATAGCCACACCTGGAGCAATGACTGGTATATGGATGTGCCCTGTAGGGGTGGCACCCATCTTCATTTCTATAGCCCTTGGGCCACACAGATTTGTGCAAGTAATTACAGAGGGGGCTGTTCCACCGGTAGTGATGCGTGTGTTTAACTGCCATAATCTTTCCCAAATGCTGAGTGCTAAGCAGAGAAAGCAGTATGTACCATCTTTAGAGACTTTGGTATGACCCGGCCGGGGTTCGAACTCGCGACCTACCGTGTACAATGCGGACACTCTACCAACTAGGCCACTGCACTGGTTTTGCAGCACAAAGGGCAGATGAGAATGGGTGAAGGTAACGGGTGGCAGCCAGCCGAGACTCTGCTGCTCGGACCTCATCAGTTATTTGCTCTCATAACGGCCCTCCTGGAAAACTACTGGTTCAGTAAAACTACAGGGGCGACGGCAAAGGTTGGAACTCCGAAATGTCTGCGTTTCAGAGAGAATGTTTCTGAGTTGTAAGATATTCTTGTTTTATACCCATACTTCGAACAGAGTAAACAGAAAGCTGCGTATCATATTTCTGCAAGTTGCCGTCGTCGTGTATGCGGATCGCTTATTCCAAACTCTTTGCAGCCATTTGAGCCTGATCAACATTCAAAGGGCAGACGAGAATGGGACGAGGTGAAAGTGAAGCACGGTGGCAACCGGCCGAGACTCTGCTGCTCGGACCTCATCAAATATTTGCAAACGCAATAAAAAAAAAGCCCCTCCTGGCTTGTGATCATGAAAACTACTGGGTCAGTAAAACTATAGGGGCAACGGCAATGGTTGAAAATTCGAACTGTTTGCGTTTAAGAGAGAATGTTTCTGAGTTGTAAGATAGGGAGGGGAATATATCATTGTATCATACACATTCTTTGAAAAGATTGACAGGAAGCTGTGATCATATATCTGCAAGGCTGCCGTCGTCGTGTTTGCAGATCGCTTATTTCAATCTCTTTGCAGTCATTTGAGCCTGATCCACGCCACAGGAACAATCTAAAGGAAGCTCCTAACAATTCAGCTCTCCGCTGGAGACTTGTTAGCTCTTCCAAACCGCCTCAGCCGGTTGTAAATGTGTCTACTTTGTTCAGAATCGGGCAATTAGAATGATCTATGGTTGTAGCGATGCAACAGAGGAACGACCTTATTCATGTCCGTCAATCAGAGAGAGAAATAATGCCAGTCTTACGAGTTTGCATTTGTGCTGATCTAAAATTAGATCACAAACCCGTCGTTTTTTGTTGGGATCAACTCTCACACAGACGTGAAGAATTGTACTGCTGCAGTGATGAATCCAGAGGGATGAAACAAGATCGGTTTCTGTCGCCCTCGTCATGACTCAAAGTGGCAGACTGCCAACAGAGTGCCGTATCACCTAAAAGAATGTTTCTTTTGGCAGTTGCATTTTGACCTTGACGACACAAATGTTACTTATCTAACTTCCTTCACATATCAGTATAAATCACCGCTGCAGTATGCGTCGAGACGAGCTGTGTGAATACTGGCACATGGTTTGTTGGAATATTGACTGATTTGCCTCAATTTCCTGCCTTAAATCTGAAGTACGTGATCTACTTGTGAGTCAAAGACATCAAAGCATGGGGGAAAAGCAAACAAGTATAAACAATCAGTGAGCGTGGCATTCACAAACATTGGGACCTTTATCTAGCATGTGAAGCTAAGAGTGGTCTCTTCAAGATCAGAGGAAAGCACTGCTTCAGGCCATTAGGTTTAATTACACTTTGAGAAGCTGATGAAGTAGTCTTTGCTCAGCTGCTGCCCAGTTCCTTCGTTCAGTACAAGCATTGCGCAGTAGATGAGCTGCGTTAAGTGTGTTTCCTAAAGCCCCCCTCTCACTGGACCCGCGACGGGTTGGCGAGCGATTTGACACCGCACTAAACGAATTTCATCGATGAAATACGAATCTTTTTTTACGCTTTGTGTGATTTGTTGTCTTTTTAGTCATACGTTTTGCATAGCAATCCCATTGTCAAGTCAAGGCCAACTCACATTTAATCTAGGACGCAGCTAGGTCGCCAACGTGTCGCGGGTCCAGTGAGAGGGGGGCTTTATGGAAACACTGTGTATCAACCTACTCGGTGGGCAGCTACTCCTAATGGTAAGGCAAGTCTATTAGTATAGGCTCGAGCTCAGTCCCTTTGCTGACGGGCTTTTTTGGCCATTGTCTACTTACCTGGAGATCAACGTCTCTACCTAGCCCCCTGCCCTAATCGCTGGCGAATGTGGCTGTAGGCATTGAAGATGAGGTTTGGCGCCAAACATGTCTCTGTGTCACTGCTGTCAACAGTTCTGGAATAACGAGGAACATTGCCCATGCGCATGTTTTAAGATCAAAAGATTTTACTTCATTAAGGTCACTCACCATGTTTACTTCTGAGATGAGGTCGATGCTTGCCACGGTGAGACTCAGGTTCACGTGCACGGGTTCTCCTGGAAAATAAGTCACAGATGTCAAACTTCATGTCAACTGAAGTACAAAACTTCAGTTGGATTAAGTCTAAATTATTTGAAAAAAATATAGTTTCTCAGGTAAGCCATGTGTTTCAAAGTTTGCTTAGAGGCACTGACATACCATGGCAAATACAACTAGAACAAGTTTTCCCATGCAAAATCCCTAGTCACAAAACTTCAGTTGGATTAAGTCAAAATTATTTGAAAAAGGTATCATTTGCAAAAGTAAACCATGTGTTTCAAAGTTTGACAAACACAGAACAAGTTTCTCCATGCAAAAGCCTACGTCTCATGACAAATGATGAGCGGAGGTCCATCGATTGAGTTCCTATCACTGCTAACAGACCTTTCCACCGCTAATCCCCCAATAGCCGACGTTAAGTCCCCCTGCGTTATCTACTGCTACATCTGTGCGTTCATTGATGGAAAGGTTTAGATTGGCGACAAACAATTACTCATCCCGCCGGGAGCGATCTGCGGGCTGTCGCCACGCTCTCTGACTTATTCCACAAGTTTGCGAATCTTGTTACACCGATTACTTCTAAAATATTAGAGATAACACATAGAACACTGTGGACGTATTTGATGAGCCACACTTTCGGAACACCGAATAGAGAAGTAGAGTTTGGGGACAAAGTTGTTTTTATCCCAAATTTTATCCCACGACTTAAAGCGGTGAGAAGCAGTGACTCCAGTCAGAAGCTCTGAAGAAGGTGTCTGACAGACACCGAAATGTCAGCAAGTGAGATTCCTGGTTGTGTAAAAAGAAACTCCAAATATCCTATGCTCTACCAACCTGATGAACTTATTTTCGATAGTTGTTTTTGTCTAGCTGCAGACGTTTGCTAATCTCCTTAACCCGAGCTTAATCTCAAGTGGCGTCGTGTGGCGCAAGTGTAGAGCGCGCGGCTGTCAAACAATGGGACCCTGGATCTAATCCCGGGTTATGCCCAGAGACATGTCTGAACTTGCGCCCCGACGTTATGCCCTTGGGAAAGGCACTTAACACGACTTTCCTCACTTCACTCAGGTGTAAATGAGTACCTAGCTCTTCTAGGGTAAGGGACGTCCCTCGGATAGGACGTTAAATGGAGGTGCCGTGTTTGAGGGGAGTCAGACCTTGAGCACGTAAAAGAACCCACCACATCTTTCGAAAAAGAGCAGGGGCATGCCCCGGTGTGAATGGACCAAAAACATGCCGGCCTAAATGGGGTAGGGAATTTCCCGAGCAGCCTTCGTAACCCATGCTTCTCTTAATGGGTCAGTGAAGTCAATACTTGTCTCGAGCATTGATATTTCTGACCTAGGGTGAAGAAATGCTGCCACAGTAACAATTCAGCCGCCTTTCTTCGGAAATCGATGGCAACATCAGGCTCTTACAAATTGATTTTTAAAAAATCGCTTCTTGAACTTGCTTCTTATTCTTACATTACAAGTTGAAAAAAAAATATCAGAGCAATCATAACCTTGTGCGCCTTGTGACAGAATCGGTTATAGCTAGCAATAGTTTCCTCGTGAAGCAAACAGTTAGACAAACGGGGAAACAAACAAAAACAGGACTTCAGATTTCTTCTCAGAAGAATGATTCCATGATATCATGTGACCTGAGTAGCCAATCAGCTGACATGTTGTTAGGAAACGTAATTAACAGCAGTTTACTTAATAATTAGTCATTAAATTTATTGATACTTTAGCCACGGAAGCTCAACTCAGTGACTTTGCACTGCGTGACAGCGGTGCCCTGCACATTCATGAATGATACATATTGGACACAATGTAAGTAACAGAAACCTAGTATAAAAACAAAAAAGCATCAATTTATAACCGAATTTAGACTCCTTTAAACAAAATCATATCCGAGATTCTTATTGCCCACCATTGCTCGTCAAATGTGGCGTCGTGTGACGTAACGACTAGAACATTCGGCCGTCAAATAAGGGAACCCGAGTTCGATCCCGGCTTGCCCCCAGACATGTCTGGACATGCACCCCGACGTTGTGCCCTTGGGAAAGGCACTTAACACAAATTTCCTCACTCTACTCAGATGTAAATGAGTACCTAGCTTCGGTTAGGGACGTCCCTCGGATAGGACGTTAAATGGAGGTCCCGTGTTTGGGGAGAGCCACACCCCGCGCACGTTAAAGAACCCACCACACCCTTCGAAAAAGAGTAGGGGCATGCCCCGGTGTGCGATGTTCCAATTCTTACAGTCTGGTCTGGGTTGACATCTTGAAAAGGTAATAGTCACCTGTTATGTCAATCCTTCCACAAATGTGGTAAATCTGAATAAATAAATGAAATGTGCCGCGGGACCCACTACTGCCTCGGTCTCATTTCCAATCCGGGGCCCGGCCGGGCTATTTGCATAAACGAAAAAATTAAAATCCTATCAAGAAAATACACAATATTTTGCTAGGAGTCTTTTTTTTAACGTTTTGTGTCTTTTGTTGACTCTTATATCATAGTTTTCGTTCCCACAAGCTGCCCGGCCGGGCAACGGTATTGAAACGGGACAAAAGCAAAACTTTCCGTATCACCTAGAGAGCATTAAACCGTAGCATCAGTGCTGATATCGCAGGCACACACGAGGAAAGGGCAATAAACGGGCAACGCGCTCATTAGCACAGTGTCGAGGGGAGATTACGGCTTAATTGATGTTCTTCCCGAGGGATTTCCGACATGTCTTCATGGTTTGTTACGGGGTTTCAAAAAGAGTCGTCAAAGCTGGCGAAACAAAAGGTACTGAGAAGTTTTTGTTCTTTTTACAAATTAGCTGTCATTCATGAAAGATATGACTTAAGATCTGCGTTTTCGTCGTTCCGACTTCGTTATCAAGTTTTACACTGAGTCTTTTGCGATTAGTATCTACAGATTTGCCGCACGGTACGTAATGCAACAGCCACGGTACGTAATGCAACAGCCTCTTTTCAAGTGGATATATATATATACATATATATAGTCTGCCATGCCAAAATGGTATAAATATACAAATACTATTTTGGCATTGAAGATTTTTGGCATTGCAGACTTTTGGCATTGCAGACTGTTGTTGGTATCTCAATTTCTCCAAGGTAGATTTGATTGTAAATCAGGCTTTCCAACGAACACGTCCGTGGGAACCTGCAGTCTGCCGTGCAAGCCCCAGGGGGCTGCTTAACAGACTGGAGTCAGCACACATGATGCACCACATTGTCATGTTTACTACTCACCCGCAGTTACTGGCGCCGACGCTTTCTATCCCATCCGTTCCACTAATAGACAAAAAGATTGGGGGCTCGTGTTGGTGACCTTAACAGTTTAACGTCTACTGAATAAACAGAAGGAATCGCGCAGGGTGGCGCTATCTTGTCCTGTCGTGTTTTCTCAAGTTAAACTAATATAAAACACGGTCCCGCAGGAACTACGTTGACGCGTGTTCAGCGAAGCGAGGGGTACGTGGGTTAACATCAGTCTGGTGTAGAAAACCTTACAGTGACGCAGTTGTACATCCCAGCCTGATCGCGTCGACAGTTATTAACGAACAACGGCATTTCTCTTATCAAATGTCACAGCCCCGCGGTAGTCACCACCTACATGTAGGTTTAATTGGAGGGGAAAATTCATTTGCAGAACAAAAGTTTTAATTTTCTAACGGGCACTGATGAAAGAAGAAGAGCAGCTACCGAAACCTTGAAACGTCGGTTGAGAAAACTTTTCCTTCTCTTCCTACTCTAAATCCCTAACCTGCAGAAACCGTTATCGGCACATATTAATGCTCGTAGGGAGGTTTATGAATCTCACAACAGCTTTGTGTCAGTTATTTTAGATGCCTTTCTTCTTCGCTCACAGTAAAATGTAATGCTTGTCTTATGGCTATAAGACTTGCGGTGTAGTCACAGGGAATCCCTTAATGACCAGTATAAGACTTGCATCAGCAACCTACGGTCTCATAATGACCCCTTTGGAGGTTTGGTAAACAACAGCGAGGCTCGTATAGCTACCGTTAGGTTTAGTGCAGCTCTGTTGCATCCGGGGAAAGAAAAGAAGCATGTGATGGACAGACGAGAGTGGCAGGCTATGGATGGCCGCATCGGAGCCAGCTGAATGGCGATGAAGAGAGAGAGAGAGAGAGAGAGAGAGAGAGAGAGAGAGAGAGAGAGAGAGAGAGAGAGAGAGAGAGAGAGAGAGAGAGAGAGAGAGAGAGAGAGAGAGAGAGAGAGAGAGAGAGAGAGAGAGAGAGAGAGAGAGAGAGAGAGAGAGAGAGAGAGAGAGAGAGAGAGAGAGAGAGAGAGAGAGAGAGAGAGAGAGAGAGAGAGAGAGAGAGAGAGAGAGAGAGAGAGAGAGAGAGAGAGAGAGAGAGAGAGAGAGAGAGAGAGAGAGAGAGAGAGAGAGAGAGAGAGAGAGAGAGAGAGAGAGAGAGAGAGAGAGAGAGAGAGAGTTACCACGCAGCGCGAGGAAGTGCACTCATGTGGCGCCTTATTGAGCTACGCCGGAGTCCCGGGTGTCTCGTCAGCCAAGAAGAATGGCGGTGGCTACTCAAGACATCAAAACATCAGTCCGCCGTCTTCTCCCGAGATGACCCTTAAGAAGCACGACTCTAATAAAACTTGCTGGAGTCAGTGAAAGTGCCCCTTAATTCCTTGCACAAATCGCTGGAGAGCACTTTGGGTTTTCGTTATCTGTATTTCGTGGGAGTCGTACGTATTCCTCTGTCGTAATTTTCGACATCGTTGTGCAAGGGGAAGAATATATTAACGGAATGCGGCGGTATTCAGCAGGGAAATGGAGTTATTGTTTATCTATGAAGTAATGCAGTCTAACATTTCAAAAATCGCCCTTCGTTTATAGATACAGTGATAAATATTAGTAATTTTCAACATAATAGTCTCAGATGTTAAACAACCGCCGGCCCCTCAACTATAGTCTTGATTGTTTATCGGATAAATAAATAAGGGTTGCCAGAAAGAGCAAACAGCGTGAAGGTAATGAGTGCCTGTTAAGCGTCTCATCCGTTGAATGAAAACAAGTAAATCTTAACAGCAGTGGCTGCGTATATATAAATACTGCGAAACAAACGCAGCATTAAAATACAGGTCACATATTTCACCACACACATTTCTGTATATAATTAGTACTGTTCTTGGTGGAAAATGCACTGCAGTTTTACTAGACTACCCTTGACCACCAACTCAGCCCTCTTCGATGTTCCTGAACCCCCTGTTCCAAAGTTCCTTGTCCTTTGCCTCCTTGTCCTTTACCTAGTAATCCCTTATGAATATAAAAATGTAGAGTGTCCTCCTTACTTCCTGTTGGTACTTTGATTAGCAGCGTTTCGTGTTTGAGTTCGAGTTTTAGACATGTACAAGTCGTCGTGGCACAGGCGGTAACGCCTCTACTTCGGCATCTGGATCAAATACCGTGGATCCTAGGGCCCGCGTCGATCCTAAGGGTCGACTCGAGCTCGTACATGTTGTAAGGGATTGCATTCGTCATTTCGGATGGTGACGTAAACCCGCGGCCCCGTGTATGAGGGAGCTTCGGGCGTAAGCCTCAAGCGTCAAGCCTCTGCACGTAAAAGAACCCAACAGATTTATCAAGAAGAGTAGGGGTGACCCGGCGTGCCTGCCCAAAAACGCGAGCCGTGGCGAAGCCGCATTGAACGACCACTGGCTGAAAAGCATCATGCTTCACCTCAATTGAGGATGCCTGCTTTACTACTTTTTAGAAGTCCTTTTATGCCCAAATGACAATACCGGTGCATATGATTATTCTTTTGTATATCCAAGAATAAATCATATGGAGGATAAACATTGCTTACCGCCAAAGTTGGGTCTGAGGAAGCGGTCGTACCCGCGGCTCTGCAGGAGGCTGTCGATGGTGTTGCCGCCGGTCTGCCTCTCCTCGGCAACACTGCAGGGAACAGGGGCAGAACAGTTTAGTTCTAGCATGAAGAAGGTCATCTGAGTTGGTACATTAGCGGGACGGGGGGCGATATAGACTTTCGACAACTTTTGACCAAGTGTTGGCGTCATTCAATAATGATAATAATGATAATAATGATAATAATGGTTTTATTGGTCAGAAATTACCCGCAATGGCAGCCTTTCTAGCGTTGAAAAATGAAGGGTTTACATGTGTCACATAATACACAACACAGACATATACATATCTTATCCACACTTGCATTTTGTGGATTTGTCGCAAGGGTCTGGGCGGCTGCCATTCGGCGCCACCAAGTGACCTCAATATGACCTTCTCCAACCGAAGTCAGGTACCCATTTACACCTGGGCGGAGTGAGGAAAGTTGTGTACAGTGCCTTTCCCAAGGGCACAAGATCGGTGATACGACAGGATTCGAACTCGGGACCTCTTGGTTCTGAGCCGAACGCTCTGCCGTTGCGCCACACGACCCATTCGCATTTGTGTTCACGTTAAACATTGGCGTCAGAATACGTTCTGTAAACACTTTCTATTGAGCATTAACAAGTTCATCTGAGCTGGTACATTACCGGGACGGGGGGCGTTCTAGACTTCCGACAACATTTGACCAAGTGTTGACGTCATTTACGCCTTCGCATTTGTGTTCATGTTAAGTGGTGGCGTCAGAATAAGTTCTGTAAACTTGAGTTCGTCACAATTTTGTCATTGTAGGTATGTTTATGATCTCAATAAAATGCAATATAAAGATACAAAAGATACACGGGCAGTTAGACGCTGGTTATTATGATTGATGTAGAGTTAGGTGACATAAAGTAGGATTTACCTATGATGGCAAATGCCGGGTAAGTGTGGTAATGTTTACAAAAAAGCAACCATTACCCGGCATTAGTCACATTTGGTAAATCCCTCTCTTCGTGCCGTGGCACTTAAAACAGTACTGAGGAAATCCCATGCGTGTGCACACAGAGCACGTACACGGACTATACGGCCTGTGATGTCCCAGGTTCTGGACTACAAGCTGGTGTGTTGCGCCGAAAGTCTATAGATAAACAGATACAGATACAACAGTTGGGAGATGATGTCTCGCCCTTTTGCTACAGAAACGGAAACGCCCATAGATGTGTGCAAGATTACACGTGTTGATGATCTCAACAGTTTAACGTCTACTTGATAAACAAACTTTAAAGCATTCACGCAGGCAGCGCTATCTTGAACTGCAGTGTTAACTTCCTCACGTAAAACTAATATCAGCCGCGGTCCCACTGGAACAACTCTGACGCTTGTCCGGAGAAGCGCGGGTTACCGGGTTAACATCATCAGGTGTAGGAAGCCTCACAGTGACGCAATTTTACATCCCACGCTGCGACACTGCTGATTGCTATACAAATAGCAACTTAAGCCCCCCCTCTCACCGGGCCCGCGGCACGCTGGCGCCGTCGCTTGCCTACTTAAGCCCCCCTCTTACTGGACCTGCGGCACGCTAGCGGCGTCGCTACTTAAGCCCCCTCTTATTGGACCCGCGGCACGCTGGCGGCGTTGCTACGTAAGCCCCCCTCTCACTGGACCCGCGGCACGCTAGCGGCGTTGCTACCTAAGTCCCCTCTTACTGGACCCGCGGCACGCTAGCGGCGTCGCTACTTAAGCCCCCCTCTTACTGGACCCGCGGCACGCTAGCGGCGTCGCTGCTTAAGCCCCCCTCTTACTGGACCCGCGGCACGCTAGCGGCGTTGCTACTTAAGCCCCCCTC
Source organism: Branchiostoma lanceolatum (assembly GCF_035083965.1). NCBI lineage: Eukaryota > Metazoa > Chordata > Leptocardii > Amphioxiformes > Branchiostomatidae > Branchiostoma > Branchiostoma lanceolatum. The sequence continues at coordinate 1,834,300 of NC_089724.1, read as the reverse complement.
CCTCCTCTCTCACTGGACCCGCGGCAAGCTGGCGGCGTCGATGCGGGCGATCAAATTGACAAAGCACTCAACGAATTTCATCGACCAAGAAAACGAATCATTTTAAGCTTTGTGTGTTTTGTTGTATTTTTGGTCATACTTGTACATTTTGAATGATGTTCCCATTAGAAAGTCAAGGGTAACACAAATCCAGTTTAGGACACAGCGACACCGCCAGCGTGCTGCGGGTCCAGTGAGAGGGGGGCTTAAGATGTGTGCAAGATTACCACAAAGATATAGATAATGACAACACAGCTCTACAGATGCTGAGGTATGTGGATTTCTTCTGTGACTATGTTCTATCCCTCCAATACACAATACATCATCTTGTTCAGCTGTCCTCATTTCTTCACAGTTAATGTGTGTTCTGTATTCAGTACGTTTGCCTATCTAAGCCCTATCTAAAGCCATCGGCCCCTCATATTTGTTTCACTGATGGAGATTTTACGAGCAAAGGTGACTCTAATGTTGATATGCACTGTGCGTGGATTTGTAAGTGCTACTACATCAGAAACCGATGCTGATAATGGATGTGTGCAGGCAACAGCAGTTGAATCGTGTTAGTGAAATCATGTTACCGAGGTTCCTGTAGTCGTATGTCATCCAGGCAATATTTGTTCTGAAAGCTTCAATAACTAAATAGATAAAAGACCTGATCGGTTGGAAAGATCGACACCGCTGCAACAGAATTAGTGCAGATCGGTCATTTCCCGAGGCTACGTCCGACCCCCATTATTTGCGCATGTTGTAAATTAAACACCTTCATGTCATCCATCATTCAGGAACGGTCCCGGAGCTGTAAGAAGATAGGAGCCCTTTTCTTCTCGCACCGATCTATCGGTGATCTTAATGCTGGTGTTCCAAAATAAATGGCATCGACATGACAAGGTGGTCTTGTGGTGGAAATCTAAAGGCGTTGGGTTCGAATCCCGAGTAGGACCCAATGTTGTTCAACTGGAAAATGTGCTTTATACCTAATTCGAATCAGGTGAAAAAGTGTACCTAGGTTTAGTCAGGGGCGTGCCCTCTCGAATGGGACGTAAAGCCGGAGGTCCCTTGTTGGAGGAGAGCCACACATAATAACGTTAAAGATTCCTCCGCACATATCAATAAGAGTAGGGGTCCATCCCGGTCTGAGTAGATCAAACCTTACAGTCCAGTCTTATGCAATCCTGTACCTGCTGCATAGAACTGATGTTTTTCACACAAAGGTGGTTTACCAGTTATGTGAAACAAACATACAGTATTTACCACTTTTTTTTTCTACCTTGAAAGTTTACATACTTTTCGGCCGTGGCCGTTTTTCAAGAGTTCATAACCTACATCATAAGACAGTGGGATTATCCGTTTGAGCTAACATGTGCTGATATTTTCGACTTTACGCATGAACCAAATAGAGCGCCAACAATATGTCATTCTCTGATACGGACAGTGTACCGACCACCCATGCATTTCAAATGTGCGTCATGCGGACCGGAATAGGTGAAGAACGCAATGAAGAGGAATGCATAACTAATCCTCCGGTGTAACATCTAAACCCCGACCCAATAAGCTATTGAACCAGAAATAACGTGGCATATACGGAAGAGTGATACCTTAATTATCTGGTTGTCTTGGCACGCTCAGGAATAAACAGATCTGACCTACATAAAATAGGTGACTTTCAAAATAACACAAATTCATGTAGTACGCAGGAAAGGACGCATCTGTTAAATGACTGATGACAGATTGCTCTGACTTATATTATCATAAGCATCATTGATATAAATATCATCAGTATCTATTTATTATCATAATCGATGACGAAGATGAAGCTTTATCGATGCAACAAAAAGAACATCGACTTTTGTACCGTCAACTTCAAACTACAAAATGGAAGTGCAAAATGAATCTCTACTAGCTAAGCAATGCAGGCTAATATGATTACATTCTGATCAATGCTATAGTCAGGAATGGCTAGTCATGATTTTCGGTATCTTTTCTACTATCAGACCGATCTTTCATGTACATTGTGTTTACCTATTTTTGTATTATAGAAGTTGTCACATCTAGAAATGCAATCAAATCTGCTCATGGCATCGAGTGTCTTGAGATCTGTTGTACTTATTTATTTACGCAAAGAAATGAATAACACATTACGTAAGGCATGATGCCCGTGTGAAAGGAACAAATCGACACCACACAGTGCCCATAGGTTCGTTCTTACAAAAAAAAAGCAAAAAATTTATGCCACATAATGAATAACTCAAAAAGCTAGAACTAAAGTTTGGCACAGGGGATGCACAAACAAAAACGCTGTGGTATTACAGCTGTGACTTTAATCATAACCACGTTAAGTAAAACGAAAGTTTCACATTTTCTTCTATTGACGCCCATCTATATGATAATGTCTCTAGTTAGAACCGTTCTGCGGATTAAGTGGAGATTTCACCACATAGATTACCGCTGATACATTTCCTGAGCGTGCCATTAGAATATTGTTAACTGTGCGAGTCTTATGAAACCAAAATAGAACAAGCTGCTAGGGGGCCCAAACCCACACCACGTCTTCATTACACCACAAGCTATCTGCCACCAAAAAATCAAGACCACAACACGTCCAGGTCAAGAGATAGAAAAATGGAATTTCTGCTGCAGTACCAAGGTCACATACCAGGGGGCCCAAAATCGACCTTGACTTTCGGCTTCATAACACCTACCCACATACTAAATATCATCGTAATCCATGAAGAGGTTCCTGAGTAATGCTGACTACAGTAGTACGGAAACAGAAACAAACAAACAAACAGACAGACACACAGACACACCCAAAAAAATATCTCCATTTTTCATGGAGATAATGAGATTTTGTGATGATAAGCTTTCCTCGACGAACTTCCAGCAGCCGTTGTTTAGAAATACATTGTTCAAGATAGATGCCAAAAAGTTTTGAACAGAGGATGATCAGATGAAGATAAGAGAAAAATGAAAGTATCACATTTTCGTTTATTGATTCTGTGATGATAAAATATCTGGATGAGCTTCCAGCAGCCGTTGGTTAGAGCTACACTATTCAAGCTTGGTATGCAGATGAAGGATTGGGCTACACAGCCACATGGCAGGTTACAGAGGAGGACAACCTTCCCTTTGATATTCGGACGTGAAGAAACAGCCATCATTTGAGATTGGTGCCGAAAAGTGGTGTAGCATAGAGAATCGTAAAAGAAGATGTTGATGAGTTGATAAGGCCTCGGCGTACGTGAAGAAAAAGTCACGCATTTTCTTCTATTGTCTCCAGTCAATATGATAATCTCAACTTAGAACCTGTTACATTGATAACGATAGGTGACGAAAATATCCCGAGCGTGCCATAAGAAAATTGTTTAACGTGCAAAACTGACGAAACTTGTAATTTTGGGATTATGTGATGATAAACTTTCTTGATGAACTTCCGGCAGCCGCTGTTTAATGATACACTGCTTACGATAGGTGTCGAAAACTGTTGAATCTGTCGGGGTCGACTGTGGCGTAACGGCAGGGTTTTTGGCCCAGAACCCAATGGTCCCAGGTTCGAATCCCCTTACGCCACCGATCTTGTGTCCTTGGGAAAAAAGGCACTTTACACGACTTTCCCCACTCCAGCCAAGTGTAAAAACGGCTATATCATCTGTGTGGTTCACGATATCAGCAATAGCTGCTTGTGTCCACGTGTATTGCACTGTTGCAATTCCAATGAAATCTAAATCCAAATTCAAATCTAGGATGCATAGAAGATAAATTCGTTACGGATGTGGGTTACGTTAAGTAAAGTTACGTTAAGTAAACGACAGTCTCATATTTTCTTCTATTGTCTCCAATCTATATGCTAATGTCGTTAGCACGTAGATCACCGTTAACACATCTCCCAAACGTGTCATCAGATTATCATTCACGGTGCCAAACTGATGAAACTTGTGAAATTGGGATTATGTGATGATAAACTTCCTTGATGAGCTTTTGATAGCCGTTGTTGAGAGATATATACTGTTGACTATAGGTGCCTATTAAAAGCTGGTGCATAGAGGATGCGTAGAAGAAGATGATAAGTTATTAAGGCTGTGAAGTAAAAGAAAGCCTCGTATTTTCTTCTATTGTCTCCATATGATAATTTCGTTATCTTAGAACAGTTCTTCTGATAATCCGTTGATGTTTTGCCACATAGATAGTCGTAAACATGTTTCCCGAGCGTGTCATAATAATATTGTTTAGCGTACGAAACTGATCAAACTTGTCAAATCCGGGATAATTTGATGATAAACTTCCTTGATGAACTTCCGGCAGCCGTTGTTTAACGATGCACTGCTTACGATAGGTGTCGAAAACTGTTGAATCTAGGATGCATAGAAGAAGATGATGAGTCGTTAGGAATGTGACTTACGTTAAGTAAAAGAAAGTCTCGTATTTTCTTCTATTGTCTCCAATCTATATGCTAATGTCGTTAGCACGTAGATCACCGTTAACGCATCTCCCAAACGTGTCATAAGAATATCATTCACGGTGCCAAACTGATAAAACTTGTAAAATTGGGATTATGTGATGATAACTTTCTTGATGAGCTTTTGGTAGCCGTTGTTTAGAGATAAACTATTTACTAAAGGTGCATATTAAAAGCTGTTGCATAGAGGATGCGTAGAAGGAGATAATAAGTTATTAAGGCTGTGAAGTAAAAGAAAGCCTCGTATTTTCTTCTATTGTCTCCATATGGTAATTTCGTTATCTTAGAACAGTTCTTATGATAATTCGTTAAGGTTTCGTCACAAAGATGGTCGTTAACACTTTTCCCGATCGTGTCATAAGAATTTTGTTCATTGTGCGAAACTGACAAACTTATAAAATTCGGGATTATGTGATGATAAACTTTCCTGATGAAATTCCGGCAGCCGTTGTTTAATGATACACAGTTTAGGATAGAGGATGCATAGAAGAAGATGATGAGTTGGTAAGGCTGTGGCAAACGTACGTGAAGAAAAAAGAAAGTCTTGCATTTTCTTCTATTGCCGCCATTCTGTATGATAATCTCTAGTTACAACCTTTTTCCTGATAATCCGTGAAGATTTCGCAACGTAGACTACCGTTAACACATTTACTGATTGTGATAAAAGGATATTGTTCACCTTGAAAAACTGATGAAACTTGGAAAATTGAGGATTGTGATAATAACTTTTATGGATTAACTTTCGGCAGTTGTTGTTTAGAGGTACACTGTTAAAGACTGGTGCCGAAGAGGATGCGCAGAGGAAACAGTAACAGAAACTATCGCATTTTCTTTTATTGTCTCCAATTTATATGATAATTTCATTAGCTGGAAACTTTCTCCTGATAATCCGTTTCGCCACGTAGATTACCGTTAACGCATTTCCCAAGCGTGTCATAAGAATATCATTCACTGTGCAAAACTGATAAAACTTGTTAAATTTGGTATGATAAACTTTCTTGCAGCTTGATGAACTTCTGTCCCGGATTTTCTTGTATTGTCGCCAATCTATATGATAATCTTTCTTTAGAACCTTTCTCCTGAAAATCTCTAGTTAAACTCTTCTGATAATCCGTGGAGATTTCGCCACGTAGAATGCCGTTTACACATTTACTGACTGTGATGAAAGAAAATCTTGTATTGTCTATTGCTATTTTCCTTTTATCCATTTTCTATGTATGTGCAGTATGTCATTATGTTTCTTTTTGTATGTTTTGAGTAGAAGGCTTAAGATAAGCAACCGCTTCCTGCCCAATACAATAAAAAAATGTTTGAAAATAAAAAAATAAAGAAACTCTTTTACCCTGGAAAACTGATGAAACTTGGAAGAATTTGGGATCCTGTGAGGATACACTTTTCTGGATGAACTTCCGAGAGCTTTCATTTAGAAATATTCTTGAGATGGATACCGGAAATGTTCATATCATATTCTGTCGCAAAGCATAATACAAACACATCACACTTACGATAAAATATGTTCCACTTAAATGGACTAAGCATCAACATAATCGTTCTTGCTACTTTTTTTCAGCTTGCGCCTGACAATAAACATACTTTTTGATAGGAATTAGTTTCAGACGCAATTGAACACGCGTATGCATGCATGCAGAAGTAAAAACGAAGAACCCTTCAAATCCCTACACGCACTTGTTACTAGTACTCTGTTTCTTTTAGAACCTTCCAACAGCAGTATTATACGGTAGCATGTTCCTTAGACTATCTACGCTTGCATACGGAAGTCAAGGATATTGAAGTCCTTCTCAATCAAAGCGTACAAGTTTCCGGGAGAGATAAAGTTCAAGGGAAACGACTTGGAGATACGGAATGGGATTTCTGCATTTAGATTACACTTAAGTGTATTACAGAGCTTCGTGGTGCACGCTGCCTGGACAGGATGAGTAGATGGCACCGGAGATAGCCCTGCGTGATAGATGAACAGCCAATCTCTAAGAAGACTTGCGTTCGAGTTTAGCCCATGAACTTCCTGTTCTCGTAAAAGTGGTTGGAGACGGATAAGATCTGACCAGTTGTGGTTGTTTCAACGACGCACTGAAGATGGCAGCAATTCGACCATGAAACGACTTTAGAGTGTTTCCGTGTTTGCATCTGTTGCGGATCAAAGTTGCCTTCTGCATGTGAAGCGATGCTGAAGATCTCCACTTCTAGAACCCATGCCTCTCTAGGTGTTCTGAGTCGATTCTTTGGTGAGGAAAATCTACTTAGCGCGAAGGATCTAGGAGATGCGGACCTTCAGAGATTCAAATATTCCACCAATGTCAAGTGTGACCCCGTTTCGAACACGCTTCAACGCAAGGAGTTTCTTATGTATTCAAAGGCTTCTGATGGGTCACTTGTAAGATCAGTGAAGAAATGGAATTTTTATCTGCACGCAAAGCATAAGTGAAGTAAGTCGCCCTGCTCTTATGTAAATGAAGTCCAGCGGGTTAATAAGCAATAAATATTCTACCTCTTCTCTATGCGAGACAAAGAAGAATCGAGTGAAATACCATGGCATGTCCACCCAAGTGCCCTCATGTGTTACACAGATGGGATTTCTTTAATTCACTGCCTGCCATGAAGCAGTCAACATGAGCTGGAAGGACATTAAGAGAATAGCTACTGACGGATCCTACAGGGTTAACCTGATTGAAATAAACCTGTACATTGATACATACAATATCTACCCTTCATACGTGTCTCACACAATCTAATGAAACTTCACGGCGCTTAATGATATCGTAAATATGTTGATTTGAGCCGATCTTGAGGTGTTGAAATGTTACTTATATGCCTGCCATTACCTACCCTTCGTGGCCGACGTAAAGTTGTAAATGTAATATCTAAGCACGCGTAAATACTGTGGACAAAAACTTGAATAGAGCCGGGATGATTTCAGAGTGCTTTTAAGGTAAAGTTAAATTTAGTTTGAGATTTACGTGCAGGTACTTAATTCATTTTTCAATGTACCATGATCATAAATAAGATAAACGGGGTCACACGGGTTCAGTATTAGGGGCATACCCGTGGACAGTGGAGCGCGTCTTCCCGCCCCGACCCTTTCCAATAACATGCTAGGCAGGTCAATGACTCCCTGACCCTCTGGTCTTGAGTATGGATCACTAACCCCTGAGCCGAACCCCTAACGCTACCCTGTAGGTCAATGACCCTCTGCCCCTCTGGTCTTGAGTATGGATCACTAACCCCTGAGCCGAACCCCTAACGCTACCCTGTAGGTCAATGACCCTCTGCCCCTCTGGTCTTGAGTATGAATCACTAACCCCTGAGCCTAACCTCTAACACCACCCTGTAGGTCAATGACCCCCTGCCCCACTGGTATTGAGTATGGATCACTAACCCCTTGGCTTAACCTCTAACACTACCCTGTAGGTCAATGACCCTCTGCCCCTCTGGTCTTGAGTATGGATCAATAACCCCTTGGCTTAACCTCTAACACTACCCTGTAGGTCAATGACCCTCTGCCCCTCTGGTCGTGAGTATGGATCAATAACCCCTTGGCTTAACCTCTAACACTACCCTGTAGGTCAATGACCCTCTGCCCCTCTGGTCTTGAGTATGGATCGCTAACCCCTGAGCCAAGCCCCTAACGCTACCCTGTAGGTCAATGACCCCTGCCCCTCTGGTCTTGAGTATGGATCAATAACCCCTGACCGTAACCTCTGACACGACCCTGCATGACTCACAGTAAGACAATAATATTGTGTGAGATGACCGCAACGACACGATGGACCTCTGTATCCCCATATTGCCAGAAGATCAGATCGTGCTTGTGTTTTGATGTCCATCATTTGTCTTATGACATGGTGGCGTTGCATGGCCGAGTGGCTACGCTAGCTATAGCGGGTTCAGAATCGAGAGGTCCCGGGTTCGATACCTGGCATCGCCGGCCAGACGTTGTGTCCTTGAAAAAAAGGCACTTTACACGACTTTCCTCAATCTAGCCGAGTGTCAAATGGGCACCTGCCTTTGGTTGGGAAGGAGGTAAGAACGGAAGGTGGGGGTTGGTCTCTGCCTTCCAATACCGTGCCATAGACACAGTGGGCAACAGCCCACTACCCCTACAACATCCCAATGCCCCTACGGCCTCATAACGGCTCTTGGACTATCTTTATCTATCCCTACCGTTAACCATTAGCCTTATGAAAGTCTGTCACAAAGGCAGAATATCTCCGTGAATCAAAGACCTCACTCATACCAGGATTCGCGAATCGGGATTCACCCTAGGCACGAGATAGATCCTTATTCGGAGAATCCCGATGCGAACCGTCCAAATCTGGCTGCTGGGTGGATTCGGCGGATCAATCCAGTGCCTAGGTCAATCCAGATTCACGAAACCAGATATGAACGCATGCATGTTTAAACTATGCAATCTGTACTATATATATTTTACTGTATATGTCACTAACATGTTAGTTAGGTTTATGTTAGACGACCTGTATCTAGCCCCTCGCGGCACGATTGTACAATAAAGGTCCTCATTCATTCATTCATTTATTCATTCATTCATTCATTCATTCATTCATTCATTCATTCATTCATTCATTATCACTGTTGTTTATGATGAAAAATCACATTTCGTCGCTAAAACCAAAGATTCACCGCCCCACTTTCCCCCTCTACGGCGGAGCTGAACCCAAGGACGCACCAGCCTAGTTTACCCCGTGTGCTATATATGGAGATAACTTGGGAAGGTCAAGGTGCCCGTCATACATCTCACATCCAGGTCATCCACATCATTAAAAAGCCATTACCTTCAAGCGGGAGGTAATTATAGTACGACGGGCTAAGCACAAGTGTGTTAAGTTAAGTGTGTTTAAAATGATTGATTTTTTTTGGGCTACGGAAGGTGTCAGAGAATCAATCTCACGGAACGCGATCTGCGTTACGCAGAATTCTGAGCCTACTCGTGAATAGTTTGTATCTACCAATAGTCTTTGGCAAAGTCAACAAACAATAACCAGACACCCTCTAGCATATGGAATGAAGTATGCACTTGTTTAGGCCCGGCCGATGGCCGATAGATAGATAGATAGATAGATAGATAGATAGATAGATAGATAGATAGATAGATAGATAGATAGATAGATAGATAGATAGATAGATAGATAGGTAAATAGATAGATAGATAGATAGATAGATAAATAGATAGATAGATAAATAGATAGATAGATAGATAGATAGATAGATAGATAGATAGATAGCTATATATAGATAGATAGATAGATAGATAGATAGATAGATAGATAGAGATAGATAGATAGATAGATAGATAGATAGATAGATAGATAGATAGATAGATAGATAGATATTAGATAGATAGATAGAACGTCTGACCAGACAAAGTGTTACCAGGCATGTACAAGAGTTGCTATCTTCTAGCTGCACTATAATTTTGATAGTCTTTATTGCATATTAATTCCTGCCCAGATGGGCTAAATGCAAAGATGACCACACGTGGTCTATAAGAAGCATAATGCAAAACATGAATTGATAAGCTGCTACATTCTAACATTGACAAACTAAAAGATAGACAAACTGTCGACTATTGCTTAAATAATATTGATCACCTAGTAGTTTCTTATCTCTTTTTGAAACATTTGGAAACATGACTAAATGACTATATGTTCTTTCTTACATGACATCAGAATATAAAAATGTCCTGCTTTGACATTTTTGTACATTTCTTGTCCAATCCTATTGTCTTTAAAAGCGATTGGTGCTCATCTTCATAAAAAGAACAATCGAGTAAAAAGTGGGTTTCATTTTCAACATATAATTCAACGGTTTCTGTTGGATCGGACTTTTGCCGACTGCATATGTCATTTTCGGCACATTTGGAAATTATAGACGGGATATACTCCTTATATACGCAAATACGACCTTCTACGATACATCCTGTTGAAATGCTTGTCCGTGCCAACCATATGTTTGCATACAGACTAATCATAGACAACGTCACAGCGGAGGTGTCAGATGGTAGCCCTACTGCTGTGCCTACACCTACAACCTCTTTACATGGCTTCAGGATTTAAAAAAAAAAGATACGTTACTTTCATATAAATCAGTGTGGAGGGGGTGAAATGCTGACATCCTTTGTTGACAACAATACTCAATTTGTTCTCAAACAGTTGATAAATGTCAAAATAGTGCAGCGGTGCAAAGATGACTTATACAAAATGCATAAATGGCCCTTTGGCCTTTTCCGCTATCTGGACTCACTGACCAAGACCCGGTGTGAATAGGTGCAGGTGATTGATAAGATGTCCTAAAACAGTGTTATCCCAATCGTCACCCGCTCCACATCTCCAGCCCGCTGGTTTGCTGCGTCGCGACCCAGACAGGGATAACAGATGGCGGACCACGTCGTTAGGACCGAAGTCCCGTGCTGGGATTTAACCTTACTCAATTATCCACGGCCCAGCAGACAGGGCAGGCTGCCGTGGAGTTAGAACGCCACCTTCGCGAGACCTTTCGATAAGTCTCTGGGGTCGGGTCAGCTCCAGGGGACTATGAGTAATGTTTATGTCAAACAGGAACTAGGGAAACACATACTTACAAACGTATACGCGTTTGTTAGATTGAAATCATTGTTTGGTACTGTAATTCTATGTTATCTGTATGTTGATTTTAATTCTGTTATTTACGCATTGTGTTTCTCTCTCATGGAATAGTAGTCGTGACTTCTGTAGACAGTTGAATGAGAGTTGTAACTCCTTTAGACTTCCATGAATTGATCCGTGAAGCTGCGTCTCAGCGCATTGCACTTAGCGCCAGGCAAACAATATAGTGTAGACAATTGAATTAGATGAAATCCGTTACCATTATACGTTTCCATGATCGCACTGGCGGCAATGTACGTAGGAGGATGGATTGTCGTTAATTTCAAATGCTCGAATTGTCATCTCCCTCTCTTTATCTCTCTCTCTATCTAGTCCCCCCTCTCTCTCTCTCTCTCTCTCTCTCTCTCTCTCTCTCTCTCTCTCTCTCTCTCTCTCTCTCTCTCTCTCTCTCTCTCGAATGCGAGCCAGTACAATCGGAAAGTCTATCTAACGTACAAGGCGTTGCATGTATTCCATCTGTGATGGACTGGCTACTCCCTCAAGTTAGACAGCGCGAACTTTGTTCATGTCAACTTAGACTCCACATATTACTCTTCATGATAGACGATGAATGTGCCAACGAATTTTCGTGGCAATTTCAATTTTCCTCCTAGTCTATATTTTTTCGGCTGCTTCACAACGGAACACTGCACAGTGACTTCCTGACCCGTGGCACATTGTTATCGAGGCCAGACATCGACCGGTATTTTTTAACATTCGCCAAAATGGAAAATAAAAAGTTTTATCGAAAAGTTTTATTAAAGAAAGCAATGTGAACCTGGATATCATAGGTCTGTATCTGCATCTGTATCTATATAGCCGGTATAACCGCCATTAGGCGTAACACACCAGCTTCGCAGGCACGCGGCGCGGCAGCAGCTGGTCATATTACACCGAACGGTCTGTTACACCTAGTCTTTGCATATCTGACTGCAACCGTTCTTTAAAGCTACTTATTGATGAAGCTCCTACAGTACTTGATGACAACGAGTTCCATTCTACTATGGTTCTCGGGAAATACGAATTTTTGAACACATCAATCCTTGGCTGATAACTCTGGTACTTAAAAGCATGACTATTTCTGGTCCTCTTCTGAGCTGGCATTAGATACTTATCATTCGGTACGTCCACAAGTTTATTAGTCATCTTGTACATCATGCAAAGTCTGGACATCTGTGTGACAGTGTGGCTGAAAAATTTGCTTTGTCAAGTGTTCTGTGATATTTCATGTGTGTCAAGACACCAGCAATAGCTGCCTGTGTCCGACGTGTATTGTACCGTTGCAATTCTAATATAATAAAATCAATCAAATCCTAATTTCAAAAATCCTCCGTCTGACATTTCATCCCCGAAATGTTCCTGAACCAGCATTTTCGCGTCAACTTACTTTGTGCTTGTTATGACAGATGTGGTGTTCCATGTTCAATGCCAAGGTCAGTAGATAATATTGTAATGCAGCGTGCCTGTTTCCATTGTAGCTAGCGTCTCTGCTCCTGATCCAAAAGGAATAGGAGACGACTATGTCTTGACTTGACCTATGAGACCTACATGCGACTGGAAATGGTCCAATGCCCACGGCCCAAACTTCGTCAAGCTGGTTCAAAACACCAGACGGTGTTTCCCTTCTACCTGAAATCTTTTATTCCTTTATTGGTTCATCATGTACATGCCAGGGTTGCCCAACTAGCCGGAGGCTGTTACTAAGGGCGAACCCATGTGTGGTCATGGGACTGTAGGTTTTGGACCATCGCACACCGGGGCATGCCCCTACTCTTTTTTGAAAGGTGTGTTGGGTTCTTTAACGTGCGCGGTGTGTGGCTCTCCCCAAACACGGTACACCCATTCAACGTCCTATCCGAGGGACTTCCCTAACCCTAGATGAGCTAGGTACTCATTCACACCTGAGTGAAGTGAGGAAAGTCGTGTTGAGTGCCTTTCCCAAGGGCACAACGTCGGGGCGCATGTTCAGACATGTCTGGGGGCAGCCCGGGTTCGAACTCGGGTACCCTTGTTTGACGGCCGAATATTCAATCCACTACGCCACACGACACCACACCTGAAATCTTTAAAAGCTACACGTAGCGTCTGCAGTATTCGTAACAGCCAGTTGAGACAGACAATAGATTTCTGTTAACTGATAGTAGATCGAGATGGATGGACCGCCAAGTTTTTCCTCTGCACTTCGTTCTGCTACATTAGACCAACAGTGTCAAGTTTAAAAGACATGGGCGTTCCGGGGGAAGATGCTCTGCTACAATAGCCTTACCTATTATCTGAAATTGCCTTTGGTCGACATGACATTGATCTCTGACTCAAAGAGTTTCAGAACTGTGAGTTAAACCGTGCTTTTCCTGGCACGACTTCAAAATAGTCCAGGATGTTGTTAAGCCTGACTAGGCGCCGCAATTTGTAACCCAGAAATCAATGAAGATGTTTTAGAAGATATATGATAATACGAGATTCAATTTGAAAAAAAAAAAATTGACAAACTGTAGAAAGTGTGAAATCAGAACTTGCAAGGATACATTTTTTGAAACAATTCGATCATCAGGCCTGCCACATAACTTTGATTTACAATATATGATGCCGATTTGAATTTTGAATGACCTAAATCTACAGGCCGATCCCGATGCAACATTCGTGAAGTTTTCAGACGTGTCCGTGCCATTTCTGCGTTCACAAGGATACAAACTCGTATATGAACATAACTTTTCCCTTTGTGTCATCGTTGTGTTCATAGACACTTCAACAAACTATACGTTGATGAAGGTTAGACATCCAGGTAGTAAGATACGCCAAAAAAGTTACTCAAGCAACTAGATAAATTTTGAAACAACAAAAAATATGGAACGTTTCACGATTAGCATGGCCCCTGCGCAAGACCAGGGTGACACGCAAATTCGTGAAGCGTTCCATATTTTTCGACTGTTTCAAAATTTTATCCAGTTGCTTGAGTAACTATTTTGTGTTTGCCAACTCACACATAGCAACCCAATACAATCGTTTCAACCTCCTCTTCCAATTCCATCGGTACAATGTATATCATTCGGCTCATTTTCCCAAATCACATTTTGCGCTCACCGCAATCCACTGAAACATATTACCTGCGGAGTGACATATTTCTCCATATCCCTCAATCGGTCGATCTAATGATATCTTTTGTGAGTAGTTTTTGCCGGGAATATAATTTAAGCCGTATCTCAATCATGTCATTAAAGCCGTCTAGCGCCTGATTAAGAGCTAAGTGGTAGATTGCATTGTACATTGAAAATAAATCTATGCCACTTTTGCTGTTACGAGTTGAATCAGCCAAGCCTATCTGGCAATAATGATACACTTTATCAGATACAAAATGGACATGATAAAGTATCCAAGTACCTAATGATACCTGCTATGAGCTTTGTATTTCTAGCTATGTCTGGTTGTCATGTCGGTTGACTTTCGTGCAGAGAGACAATCCTAGCACGTTGTCTTCGGCCAGTTAAGATAATGACAAAGTTTAGGACTACCTTTGACTAGGGACTTACCTAAGACAGGACGTGTAATGTACGTCCCGTGTTTAAGGTGAGCTACACCCCGAGGACGTAAAAGAACCCACCACACTTATCGAAAAGTTCAGGGGTCCATCCCGGTGTGAGTGGATCAAATCGTACAGTCTTGTCTGGGTTGACATCTTGAAAAGGTGATAGTCACCTGTTATGTCAATCCTTCCACAAATGTGGTAAACATCAATCAATCAATCAATAGAGACCTACGTTATGTCCTCCCTAGAGTCGTGCCCTGCCCCGGGCCTTGGTATGTAATATCCTTAAGATTCACCGACTTAAGCCTGCTGGTCGATAAGAAATCGATTGGGATGCGTCTTGAGTAGTCAACACAATGGAATGCAATCGGATTTTCTACCATGCTGATTGAATTAGCGCGCAGCTAAATGTGACTAAGGATGAACAATTTGCATTTAGCATATATTACAAGCCCTGTCGATGCAAGTGGTGTGCTACGTTTAACATGTCTAGCTTTCCCTTTGTTTAAATTAAAGTAGAACTACATTGTATATCGTGCAATTATTCAGCCATCGCTCCATCTCTGGGTACTCAAATGTGCAAAGATTTCCCATATGGCCACGTTTGCATTGATGTAGAAAGGACGAGATAACTCACATTGCACCATGTGTCATTCCGAACAAATCTTCAGTTTTTCTCATCTTAAATATTCAGTTTTTCTCCATCTGAAGCGATCATGGTCCCGACCCTCAAGATGAGGGTGGGGCTGGGTGAAGGTGAACTGACTGCGTGGAAATACGGGGTGAAGGTAGTCCAATAGTATTCTTTGGACTACCTTCACCCCGTATTTCCACGCAGTCAGTAGGGACAGTGTCTTGTTATTTACTGTCTAGGGCATATTATTGGAAGCTGGATCCCAACCCTTTCCGTCCACCGTCTTTATCTCCCCAACCGAAGACAGCTACCCATTTTTAAAACCTGTATGGAGTGGGGAAAGTACCATCCTAACGACTCGACAATTCTACGCCGTTATTAAAACACCTTGCTCCAACCTGGAATAGACGTCATGAAAAAGTTGTAGTCACGCACCGACTTATAATTACTTGATCAATCCTCTGCATGCACTATTGTATCTTTTAGCGGAGAATCGACCATACAGTTTTCCGCATGCTCAATCCAAATCCACCTGGTCTCACACTTATTAGTTTTTTACGGGCACCGGCGATTCCTTGCGGTTGCCTCATCATGGGGGTAACCCACGCTCTAATTGAATACTAGTCATCTATTTAAAAGTTTTTACTGAACTGAACTGAAACTTTGTGACAGTTTCGTACATTTCGATGCGTCTTCATCTCGTTCAAACGCATCGTCGTTATCAACCATTGCCACAACCAATATCCGCGTTAATCTGAAATGATGCAGTAGCTTACCGAGTTTATAGATATGTACTTGTAATATCCCAGCCGGTACCCTGCAATCTCCCATAAAGTGTAAAGTATCCCATCTCTGTTCAAATACTTAGTGTATATTTGCTTTAACTGTCTTACGAACAGTGAATTATGTTTAATTGAATGTGTGTTTGAAATCGTATGAAAGTTTGTATCGACTCTCCGCAGACTGATTTGTATGAGTAGTAAAATCCGACGTGTTGCAAGCCGCCATCTAATCTACGATGTCGCCATGCAGGCTTCATGCCTGGTCAGGAGTCGTATATCTAGCCTGGAATTGATCAAAGTAGAACCGTATTTCTTCGTGTACTATGTGTAAACCACAAGTAATAAAGTTTCCACACTCTACGGTGTCAACCAAAGAAAGCATGTACTTTCTACTTTCTTATAGCACAATTTCATGGTTAAGCGTGGAAAGATATCAGTGCACACTTGTCAACTGCAGCCTATTTGATTTGAAGGCAGCATTTACGGACGCTCCCATTAAATTAATGACGTTAAACTTATTTCTTTATGACATTCTAAATTAGAAGCTACCGAATCAAAGTGATAAACAGCTAACGAGAAGCGAGGAAATATTGGAAACATCCATTTCAACTGCAAATTGCAAAAAGAAATCAAATTAAGGAAAGGTGAAAATTGATAAAATGCAGGGCAATGACCGGCACTTAAGCATCTATATGGAAGGCTCTGGTTAATGTTATTACTGCCGACAGCATTTAGCTTAAGGGGGGGGGGGGTCCAGCCAGCCGTTTTCTCTATGTTGGAAATGAAAACCATTTTTGTACACGGTTGTTCTTTATATTAAGATGAGCGCTAATCGCTGTTTAAGAAAATAGAATTAGACAAGAAATGTACAAAGATGTCAAAGCAGGACTGATGTCATTAGAACGAACATATGATAGACAAAGTATGTAGTCATGTTTCCAAATGTTTCAAAAAGAGAGAAGAAAGTACTAGGTGATCAACATTGATTTAGCAATAGTCCATAGTTTGTCTGTTGTTAGTTTTTTCAACAATAGAATTTAGCATCTTATCAATTTTGCATTATGCTTCGTATAGACCACATGTGGTCATCTGCGCATTTAGCCAATTTGGGCAGGAATATGCAATAAGGACTATTTTATATAATATATGTCATTGACTTCTCTAGCTGTGATGTTTTACGTAATAAGTTATTCACATTTCTCAGATCAAGCACATCAGATTTTGAGAGTCTCAATGCTACAGACAGATTTGAATATATATGTAGATGCAACGACCCACACAATGCAAAAATAGGTCAATATATAAAAGACTGCTTTGTCATTAGAAAACAAATACCGAAATTAATTGTTAGCCCTATTCGTGTTGTATATCACATCAAAGGCTTATGCTAGCCTTTAGTCTTTTAGTAATTAGGATGCTAAGTTTCATTCTATACGTATTTTGTACTATCCATATGTTTAATAGTTATTGCCATACATTGTACCGTGTAGAATTGTCGTGCAATAAAGTTCTACATATATTCGAAGCTTAAAATTTGAATGTCTCTCCTTCCAACTCCGCCCGGAGAAAATAATTATCCTGACCATATCGTGATCCTTTCCGGATCCTCATTTGGGATTCACTTGGCAGAAAAAAAGAGGAAGAGGCCAAAAGCAGCCGAAGACGGGACATGGAAGAGGAGTGCAGGAAAATCTGAGGAACAAAGCCCGGAGGCGGGACCAATGGATCGTCATCGGCCTTTTCTTTGATAGGGGGGAATGTCCCAAGAAAAGACTGGACCATATCCTCAATGCTACATTATTTATCTGTCGGTTCGGCATGAACACGTTGATACATGATGAACAGCCAAAATTTGCTACCTGCAGAGAGAGGGGGGTCGTGTGCAAAATCAGAACAAAAACCTTATCTAGTAGTTGACACGTGTTGATTAAATACCTAGCAGCTTCATTTGATCATCCAACACTCCATCAATATAACCAAGATATCCCTGAGGTAAGTCCTCATCAGTAATGTATAGATTTCGCTTCACTAAGGGTTTGAATAAGGCGTGTTCTGAAATAAATCTTAGGAAACTCGATGAGCGGTTGTCAGACCTTTACGACCGGGAAGTGACATACTTCTAGCCTGAGACGGCGGTATAATGGCCGGACTAATCCCCCAAGCGTGTGCTGCCGAGGTCCCGGCTGTGAGTCCGGGGTCCAAGATTTACTGTACCCGTCAGTTTTTAAAATCGCCAGTCGTAAGGAGACGTTTTGATTAATCTTAGGCACGACATTGCATTCTTATCAACAAATAGACGGGATACCCTGTAAATTAACAGGGCCATAAATCATGCGAACGTTAATTAAGACCCGTAAGTCACTTGGGTATAGATAATACCTTGCAGCGCTTCAGTCTTGACAGTTTGCGAACAAAGTTGATTGCTTTCAAATATCAGAGGCCGGGCTGATTCACAGAACACGTTACCCTCCAGGCGATGATGTGAGGATGGGATTCCCTGTTGTGTCAAACAGCCTAGGCTGATAGCTGTTACTGTAAAGACGAATGTCGGTGGCTTTGCCGGGGCCACGCGTTTTTCAGCCTAACATGGTAAAATATGTCTTTCAACACGTCTAAATCAGTTGTGGTGGTTAGCATGATTTGTCACAGTTGGGAATCTCTCTTTGTTGGAAAATCAATACGCCGGAAACCGCGTTACCGTTGAGGAAACTAACGCCTCGTCAGGGCACGATGAAGTCCCTGCGTGGTCTGACGTATGGCCTGCTTCTGGTGAAGTTTTGAAGGAGAAGGGATGCATCACACAGAGAACTTCAAAGGATACTAGGAGACCCCTCCCACCCCTGCAATTTCTTCCTCCCACCTAGAGAGAAGCCTGACTATAATCTGAGGAACATGGAAACCCGACACACGTACAAACTCCCACTCAGTAAGACCAAAGGCACAGTGACTCGTTCGTTATGAGGACTCTGTGGGACCTTCAAAACCTCGTTTGAGGCTTTATTCGTCTGTCCTCGATCGTCCTAAGTAACTTTTTTAATGTATATAAGCGCATAGATATGAATATTGTAATGTGTTTTTTTTAAAATCTGGTCCACTGAAATGTTTTAACATACTTCTGTAAGAAATCTAATGTAATTCAGGTGTGTCGTCAGACATACCTGCAATGTTGATTTCAGAATAAAGATTGAATGATTGAAGGCCGCATTGGATGGTGGATCCCCGCATCATACTATTTCTTAGGCAGGGGGGCCGTGGAGGCAAATTTGCCTGCCTCAGTAGAAAACTCTAAGAGGAAAGCATCAAAGAATACGAAACTTAAAATTTCCCGATAACGAACAGGCTTTAGAATTAATCTGTTCAAATGTTTACATTGATCCGCCGAATAATTGTATTTCCCAGGGATATTTCTTCCACGCAAACAATATTGACCGCGCTTTTCTGAGCTTCCCTGCTACCAATATTTGCGCAAATCCACAGAATTTAGGATGTGACTCAATTCGGACTGATAATGGCAAGATTTGGCTGCAACATTCAAACCTTAATAACATTCTAGTCTGATTGAGCCTAGGTCGTAACGTCGTGAGTTTGAATCTATATCTACATATGGCAGCATAAATTGCTTGTATAAAACGGAAACGAAAACCAACAGTGATACTCTCAACAAACTCACCTGGAATTTCTAGTTACACAAACACTCGACGAAAACAGCCTTCAGCTCATCTCGCTAATTCTAAGCCATAAAGATATATCAATCACACGTTGGTTATAAAATGATGGCAAGGTCCACTGCTGAGAAACGAACGTGTTCAACCCGCCAGAACATCTCTGAGGTTCATTTTTCTGAGAACTCGTGGACGCTCTGTTTCCCCTGAATATCTTTAAACCGACACCGTTAAACCTCAAAGGACGTCCTGCCGGAGGCCGGGCCCGCGGCGAGAATCCCGGTCGAACCGCTGGGTCACGATTGGTTACTGCTGATGAGTATGGACAACTTTAGTATACTTATTCAGATCCTTTTGGAGTAGCAGCCCTTAACAAAAATGATTGATTAAGTGTCACCATAACGTAGATATGTATCCCAGCATTGCAGCATCGAGCCTTAACAAACAAGATTGATGGAATATGACTATATATAACGCCGATATGTGTCCCAGCATTGCAACCTCGAGCCTTAACAAACATGATTAAGTATGACCATAACGTTGATTTGTGTCCAACCATTGCATACTCGGGTAAGTAGATAACGATTTTAAGGCCAATATGCTTGATATCAGCGAGGGAAATCATCCTTGGGGCAGATTTAAGGCCCCGCTGTGGTTCAGGTTTGATAGATTCAGCACGAACGTGCGTTACCCGCCGCAGCTGCGTCATCAAAGGCAGTTCTATTCCCAAAGCCGCCGTGTCCTTGGCGTTAAACCTTTAGAATAGCACTGAACTTGACCCGAAAGGTCTAGATGATCCGTCTTGAGTGTTTAAAAAGGCCTTCTAAGTTCCCGGAAGACGCGGCAATGTTAGGGCATCACCAAAGGTCCAGTCCTTCGAGTGCATGTAAACCTCCTACAGCAGCGGCCGTGGCTGACAGACTATAATTCTCAGTTTGTCACAGATCTTAAGGTATACATAAGACAGCGCCACACATAAAGCTTCGACAAAATACCCCTAAAGCGTCCACAAAGCGGCCATTCGGTCACTCATGTGTCCATCCTTGCGTCGTTAGTGACAGCAGACCCTTACTGGGCATGTCCACTGGGAGATCGGTTCTGTAATAAAGGCTCATGATAATGGTTTATTCTGTCGAACTTTACATTGGGACGAATGGCTTCATACTCTTTAGCGAAGTCTGTAAGGCCATGACAGGTACGAGAACATGGATTAATGTTGGACCTAGAAGTTTGTTGCTTGCTTGATGCACATGCATGTTCCCTAGGAATAAGCATATCAATATTGATTAAACGAACCTTTGAATGACCAGACTGAGTACATTGAAAATTTCAATATGCTTCTATTCATTTGGTCATCTCATCTTCTTCAGTGGGCCGATGCCTATGATTAAAAAGACTTGCATGAGTGTGGTGGACTTCTCTTCAACAACGACGGTTGGTTGTGCTGCATTTAGCACCCTTTAGTGCTGCCATGTACTAAGATTGTACCATCAATCAATAAACAAATGTCATCACATATATTACGATGCCCTGTTAGTACACATTCATTCTCTGTGTTTTTCATGATAACTATCTGCCAAATGCTATGAGGAATATAAAAGAATTAAAACTTTTCTGCGCCAAAGTCGTGCGCCACCCTCGAAGCAATAACCCCGCGGAATGTCCGAGTGGGCGATGACAAATGCACAATCACAGCAGCTCATCAGACCCTGGCCGGACACACCGCTGGACGCGACGAGCTTACTTCCTGCTTCCGTCTGCAGATAAGAGCGCTGCCGGTGGGAAGTCTCCTGGCTTTGCCTAACCTCACAGCGATCCACTTGAACTACCGCGGAAAAGTTTTGGAAGAACATCAGCTCAATCTACCCACCCTCGTTATTCACGCACTTGTTGACGACCTCTCTCTGGTGCGTTGCCGGCTGTACTGATACGTTCCAGCAGAATCTGCTCGGTAATTTGTCAGTCTCAGGCGCACAGTACGCGGTTAGTTGATGAGAAGGCGAGGAGATGGCCGCATGTACAGTGTTTGTATCACGTCGGGATGCTATTTTTCTGCAAATCATTTTCGGCCTGCATCTTAAATTTGTCGGGTGCGATTTGAGTTAGGAATGTTTCGATCAGGGTAGGACAGTCACGCAGAGCATGTAAGTGGCTCTTATATTATAAGCTTTCTTTTGTGGTGAAATCTATCCATCCATCCATCCATCCATCCTTCCATCCATCCAACAATCATTCCTTCCATCCATCCATCTATATTTTTATCCATCTCGATCTCTGATGCTGTAACGAACATGTGACTCCCTTTGACGTCCAGGACACTTTGGAGGCCTAACCTAAATGTTCGAGCCGCTGATCTGAGTGTGGGCGGTGAGGAAGGAGTGTTTACTATGGATGGACCGGGTGGGCGTCCTAAAACGGAAAAGATTTATGACTGGTTGAAAGTCCCGAGGCCTCCGTCCTCACACCGCTACCGCTTGGGACCTGGCGCTCGAGACTACAAGGCCATGAAGGCAGGGGTTGGGACTTTTACCGTCTGGGTGGTTTATCTGCACTTAAGGCATTAAGGAGAATAACTTTCTTAGTCTTAGCGACCATTGATCTCCAAGCTTTCAAAATGTGATGCAACCAACCTTTAACGTTACAGAATTTGTAACGATGATACGCATAATAAGAGCGGTTTGGAGAAAAATTCCGAGGCCGCGTATGTTTCGTATTTCTTCAAAGACAGATGCGTCATTCTAAGGGCCACTTAACTTCAAAGGCTGACTTCTTTTATGTAGTCAACTCTGGTAATAAACACAGCCGATGTCTCACTCTAACGACAAGCTACGAGACTGTTCGGTACGGATCATGATTGGGAATCACGCTTGACGACAGAAACTCTTAAACCTTTTGATCTAGGATTTGACAAGGAATTGCGGTTGTTGACTTCCTGCATTTTGGAATCCGTTTGATCAGGACGAGAAAAGATTGCCACTGTTGAACTGCAACATGAGAGACATTCCGTTCCCGGGAATAGACGGCTGTGTATCCTTTTGATCCCTGTAATAAGCTGTAGAACGTAAAGACTCCCCACACAAACGAACCGAGATTACCCCCACACCAGTTATTGTGCACTTACACTAAATGGCTCCCCTTAAAGCCGCATTAAACCAAACTAGCGACAGCTCCTGCATAAACAAGATTGACCTATGATACCAGATTAGGTTTGCTTCTCGCAATAAAAATCAGCAATTGCAATTAGGTATGACCTTTCATGTCACCAGAGTGAGTTTACGAGCCAACAGGTTTCATCTGACGGAATACTCAGCTTACAGCCGGAAGACCTGACATATACACCCTCGTAGACAGGTAAGAACATTGACGTGCAACAGGCTGTAGCTCCCATAGACAAAGCCAAATAGTGGGGATCTGTTCCGTTTAAGTTTATAGGTCGGTGCCGCGTGTTGTAAAATGTGTTATCGAAGAGCATCCCGTGTCTACTTGGCATAATTACGAGGACGCCAACGCTATGATTACGACAGCTTTTAAATTAGTTAATTTTTCCTGTGGAGCGAACTTTTTGCAGCAGCAGCTTGTCGATGAAGATGCCACCGTTAACATGTCTTTTGAACCTTTTGATCTTTGGCTCCTATATGTCTTTCAGAGGTTGCCTTGCAGGTCTCCGTACGTACCGATGTTTTGTTTGGCTCTATTCCGTATTTCAGCATATAAGATGCGGCCTTGGTACGGGATGGGATAATGTCGGCCTATTGTCGGACTGTAGAAACTAGACTGATTTTGGTTCAACCGGCTCCATCCAAGCCACCTAATGACGTCGGACTGGGACCGAGAACTTAATTTTTGGGTTCAGTGCCAATTGTGGGAACCAGTAACTATTTCCTCGGGGACTACCCATTACAGGGCCTAGGGAAATGCGCTCCAAGCTCGCTACATGCCCCCGCCACTAAACGGAAATTATCTCTCCCTTGACGGGTGATATTTGATCATGATTTAGACATTGGCAGCCTCTGAGGGGCAAAATTTGGCCTGCCGGAAAACAACTGCTTCCTTCTGCCGGAAATATGGCGGGGGAGGGTGAATACAGCGTGTAGAATGGCCTGCCTACCTTATGGGGCTATCCAATCTTCCAAACACCGAACTCATTCCGCAGCTGACACTGTCAGGTTTCGGTAGAAGTATACGTAACGACACACGCCTAAAAGTTCTGACAAGGTCAAGTACGGAAAAGTTCCCCCAATCACGTCTGACGAACAATCGCAAACTTTACAAACAATTAATCGGTAAACACCCAAGCAGATTTTCCCGCCATGCAATTCTGGACCTAAATAAGCCATGATGTATTTGACGTTCAGCCTAAACTTTTTTTAAAAGTTCTTTCGGTTTTGTTTTCTCTCTTTCACAAGTTCTACATCGTTCGTTGCGATATATACGTATATGCATAAAAAAACTTCCATTTGATTGAACTATTGGGAAGTTAAACGAAATCCTCTGGATTTGCCCATACATATTACTCTCCAAGCAGAGGAGTGGGAACGGCAGGTTTTTGACTTGTTTTTAGGCGTTTTTGTCGGGCTATCTACTTTGTCATGGTATCTTTGTCTCTTTAATCACGTTTTGTGGGTTAAAGAGACAAAGATACCATGACAAAGTAGATAGCCCGACAAAAACGCCTAAAAACACGTCAAAAACCTGCCGGACCCACTCCTCTGCTTGGAGAGTACATACATATCCTTGGTAACCTCTTTTTCTATCTCTGACAATCATCCCACTGAAACCCACAATTGAATATATCCAACAAAATCTTCTCGAACACAACTGCCACCGATAGGGTTAGCAGCGTTTGTCCTGTCGGTGGCGGGCGGTGGATCTTACCGCCGATGTCACATCAGACAGGCAGGTTCCCCACGGAGCACGTGCACACTGCACGAAATGGCCTCGGATCCTGACGTATCCTGACGTATCCTGACGTATCCTAACGTATCCTGACATATCCTGACGTATCCTGACGTATCCTGACGTGATCCGGAACCTAAGATCCGGAAGAATCCGAACGGATCCGGGGCCGTATATTTCTCGGTAGGCTGATGGGCATCCATACAATTGGGACTCAAGCTACCAGTTGTGTAAGTACGTACTTACACAAGTTGTGTAAGTGGTACCTTGAGTCCCAATATTTGTACGCGCATTAGCCTGCCGAGAAATATGCGGCCCCGGAACCGTTCGGATTCTTCCGGATCTTAGGTCCCAAATCACGTCAGGATACGTCAGGATACGTCAGGATACGTCAGGATACGTCAGGATACGTCAGGATCCTAGGCCATTTCGTGCAATGGCAGTTCGGTGCATTTGTGAGGAATGACAATCAACTGCCGATCCAGACAAACTCAATACAAACGAAATGTCTTGGCTAACAGTTTGAGAGTACCTTGTTAACCACGGTTAGTACATAAAAACGTTTTAATTTGTCCCTACAGGTTTTCAGCTCCTTCCATTCAGCACAGCTGTATTGAAATTGCTCTGAAAGGCGTCGTTGTTCAAGATCATCCATTTTTTGGAACAGCGTTTTCTGTAACAGGTCATGATGCTGCAATAGATGAAGAGAACTGTGTTGTTGAATCTCCAGTGTCGTTTTAAGAACGAGGATTGTGCAGCATTCATTATTCCGTCATCTGTGGAAGCATCTGAAGATACGCTCAGGCGGGTCTCTCTGATGTAAAAGGCGTCATTTCGATGCGACTCCCCGCACGCGATGTGTGTTGAGCGTCCTTTCATCTGATAGTCGCTGCACGTCTCCAGCTGTTTAAGTTGTTCTTAGATCTGTAATAACCTACACTGGCATACTCTACAGAATTTTCCACAGTTCTCCTAAACACTCACAGGAAATCTCGACAGTCGAACCTCGCATGACCCGCATGTAATTCACGTTCATTTCACGTTACGCGCTTTTAGCTTTTAGTGAGGTCCATTTGTGCAAACGTATCTTACAAAATCTACCATATAATGATTTCATTACGAACGGAGTTTTCGGCTGAGCGCACATTTGGGCACTATCTGGATTAAAAGAGCTGCTTCGTAAATTCCTTACAATACGAACCCTGGTGATTTGTGTAGGAAGCTGCATCCATGTATATCAACACGACAACTTTATACATAAGTCAGGAGAATAGAGAGGGGAAAAACGCAGACTGGCCATTGCATTGCATGTTGATCTAAACTAAGCTTGTTTGTATATAATCCAGTAAATACCGAACTTCACCTCAAGTAATACTTTATTCATTCATTTAATATCATAACGCAATTAAGAAGCATCTTCTAGTGCAAGTTTTCGGTCATCGATCTAAAATTAAAATGTTCAAAACTGGTTATTTGTTCGATTTATTGTTAATACATTACTCGTGCTCAAAAATCGAAGACATCCTTAATTGGACGCTTCAAGCATCAGCATGAAGTCGGCATGATAATACCAACTGATTTATATACACACAGATTTTCTACATGCACGCTAAAATAAGAGTCTTCAAGTGGACCTCAACACTCATGCTAACCGCCGCATTTATGACAAGAGGTGTGCATTGCGGAAAGAATGTGATCACGTTCAACCCGAGCCGGGATTGCGACACTGTAATGCGGAGACCACACGATCGAACTATGCGTAGTAGCAGGGTCTAGGGCTTTCTACTCTGTCTATTACAAGTCTGTCTCTGTCGTGCTATTACAACTATCGGCAGCTTCGTGGAGTGCTGCTTCTTGTTTGATTAATATGAATAACGCTTTGGCTTCCATGGAATACGGGAGCTAAAGTTTCCAAAACTTGCATCCCATTTACCAAGTATGTCATCAATTGTAAAATTCTGCAGGGAGCGCTGAGAGAGAGAGAGAGACAGAGATGCCTTGTACAGCCAAGGATTGATGTGTTCAAAAATTCGTATTTTCCGAGAACTATGATAGTAGAATGGAACTCGTTGTTACCAAGTACGATAGGAGCATCTTCACTAAGTAGCTTTAAAGAACGGTTGCAGTCAGATATGCAAAGACTAGGTGTATGTAATAAAACCAGCTGCTGCCACGCCGCGTGCCTGCGAAGCTTGTGTTTTACGCCTAATGGCGGCTGTACCGGCTGTATAGATACAAGGAAAAAAGCCTCCACTGTTTTTGAAAAGACTTCAGCAAACTTCCATGATAGGTAGGGCATCCCATTTATTCCCTGTTCTTTTGAGGTACTCTAGCGGCACCATTGACGTCACTCACGGCATTCACATCCAGTTAATCATGAGGACATTTTTGAAGGAGTGGGATAGACGCAGCTGTCTTAAGTGTAGCTGAAGGCCCTTTTACTGTGGGATTTTAATCAAACCATAGAAAATTGGTGAGCCATTTCTCCTTGTTACTTTCCATTCACCCTTGGCGGACTATACTGTTCTTGAAATATCTGGGTGTAACTGTGAAAACACTTACATCTTAATTAATTGTAACACTTCAAATACCACGCATACTTCACTGAATAAGATACCGTAAATGCATTTACAGTACGTGCGTACACTCCGGCGTTCAGACGCATACAATTGTCTTGATACACGTAACATGGGAATTATCGTAACAAGAATGGGTGGTACTTAGGGGTGGGTACCGGTACATAAAATTCAGGTCCGGTCCAGGTCCAGGTCCAGAGGGTCAGGTCCAGGTCCGGACCTGTACCTGTACCTGATTATAGAAGTGTCGCAGTACATCATATTTTGGAGAGCGAGACACACGTAAAAGTCTCCAAATAAACGTCATGTCTGGAACGATATAATTTCTTAGGTTTGCACTTTGTCTCAAAATTATAACTATGCTCTCCACGCCGTCTGTTTACTCATCCTTTAAGTGTTTCTAGATATGATTCACAGCTAACGTCTTCGATTCGTTAAATCTGTTGTTTTGTATTTTCTTAGACCAGTTATGTGGCCGCCAACTTGTAGCCTGATACTATGAATTTTCTAATCGGTCCATAGGCCGGTCCACTGATTTTTGACGGACCGTTTTTTTTGGACCGGTCCATTAAGAAATACCGGTTTTGTACCGGTACACGGTACCGGTACCCACCCCTAGTGGTACTGTTTGGAGTTGGGCGCGGAATGATGATTATGAAACCAATACGACATCACTTATATATCATAAGTGCAGGCACATTTTTCTCTTTGCACGTATATTAGTAATGGGTCGGACTAGGATGTCGTCATGCGGCGGAGGGTAATAAGAAAGGGCATAGACATCATCAAAGGCAAATTGGCATCGATGGAAAGAAAAGAAAAATCAAGTAAAGCGTCGGCAATTTTCTACAACGTCTCCAGAAACTGTCCCTGGTCGGAGGCTAATATAGACATTCAACATTGAGGTTATCACCGATTACAACCCAGGCTTTATCTAAACCGACTGAACCAAATATGAACAGTCTAAACTCTGATTTTGTTTTCCAATGCTATTTTCAAAAGCGAAGCTTACCAGCCTGCGTCTTATAGAAACTATAGGACAACGAAATTTCTGTAATGCTTCATTTTGTTCCGTGAGACTTTCGAGCAGCACATGACAAAAAATGTTACATCTCCGTATATCTGAGATCGCAACCGATCGCTATCTGTGTCGTCGCTAATGCCGAAATTACCGCCCCCGGCCAAGACTTATATTGAGCTGAATCTCACAATTGGAAAGATTAACACCTTTTTTTATTAAGTCATGGATTTCTAAAATCAATATAAACGGACCTATCTAACGTGGCATCACACGGACAGACGCAGAGTTATCAAACGAGCAGCAGCGGGCTTCTCGTCGGCTCGTAAGAAAAATATTCTTGATAAGCAGATACCTGCGCAAAATCAATCATCAAAATTAGTTATCATCTGTTAGCCTGTTATACAAACCTATTATGACGAATGCAGGACACTTTTATATACCTGATGTCATGTAAGAACGAACATATAATAGGCAAAGTATGTAGTCATGTTTTGAAATGTTTCAAGAAGAGAGAAGAAACTACTAGGTGATCAACGTCAGTTTTCAATGTTCAATTCATATGCTTCTTCTAGACCATGTGTGGTCATCTGTACATTTAGCCCATCTGGGCAGGCATATGCAATAAAGACTGTTATTATTATAGCTGCCTAGTCGCTTCGCTTTTTACGTAAGATGATCGAAGACGAGTCTCGGCAGTTATTAGATTTGGATACCGGGCTTCCATATTTGGGTCTAAGCGCCGATGCATGCATAGTGGCTTAGGACATCTTCGACCAAGAACAAGAAATGCCATGATCCAACAGGGCAGAAGGAACGGTACAGAGAGAGCTGCGGGCTCTTCGCTATCTGCATAAGACTCGGCAGCTAGTATGGGCTTGGATACAAGAATATCATTAAGTGCTGATTGCACCGTTGCTGTAGACCTCTCTCTCCAGGATGTTCTATTGGTAAATAACCAAGAACAAGAAATGTCGTTACCCACCAGGACAGAAGGGACGTGATGACGACAGCCGCGGCTAGCGTCCTGCCGTGGTCCATTGCTGTGCGGGTTTGTGCGTGCTCCTACAGGCTGAACCTCAGGACCTACAGGAAGCCGGTCTGCGATGTCTCCCGTTGACGTGCTGAAGACAGGTCCCCACCGCTGGTGTGAGCGAGCGGCCCGAGCGCCAGATCTTTTGGTACAGACCCATGGCTACTCGTCAGTCGGCGATGACGTAGTAGGTGACGTTGACCAATGGCTGCACGCATGGAAAGTTTTGCGTCAGGTGGTCCAGCGTGTTTGGTTAGCTGCCACTGCACCACCCAATCCCCGACACTGGGATGCTGACAAGTGGGACGTATTTGAATAGCCTCATCATCATCAGACTCGCGGTGGTTTATGAAACCACCTCACACCTTAGTTAAACGTACCTTTGAAGCCACTTAGATCTTTGCGGCCGCTAGGAGTGCCTTACTAAATACTGCAAATAAAGACCGCTCCGTGTCGACAACTCAACACTGAGTGATATTTAAAGGTCATCAGGATCTATACCACAAAATCCTGCATACTTAAGAATGTGATTTTTGATAGTCTTTAGGACCATGGTCGCATAAGTACGAGATTGAAAGGTTACGAGTTCGATTTCTTGCATTTCACTCTGGTACAAAATGGGTACCTGACTTCGGTTGGGGAGGCTATAGGCGGTGGAAAGAGAGGGACGGACTCTGCCTTCTAATACCATGCCTTAGACACAGTAGAAAACAACCCACTGCCCCTCTGCCTCAATAAAAGGCTAACGGACTCAGGAAAAAACGCTATGGGGCTTTAACCGTTTTTTTGAGACCAGGTATCACATGCTATGCTTCATTGCTCCACTGCTTACTGTGTGCTAATACGTCGTGCATGTTTCTTTGTCACGGCTGTTAGCAGAATAGCATCATCTGATAAAGCTAGCATCAAATCTGCATCACGGTCCATTCCTCATAAATCGTCCCATTGTGCTAGGCTGATGAGGCGCCGCATTGACGCCGTCTGTTCGGTGTCGTCCGCTGCGCGTCAAACGAGCCGTGCAGACCGCGGCCGTGCCGCCAGCGCTTCGCCTCCGTGATCCCCTAACACACCGAGGAGTAGCCTGGAAACCATACCCTCGGTGGCTCCCCGATATCTCTACGGCGCTCGGAGTGACCCCCGCCCGCCCAGACAGCTAAGCCCGCTCGGGGTGTTGTTTTACGGACTTGGATTAAATTACCTCGCCACTCACGTCTAGGGCGGCGGCGAAAGTAGAGTGGCAGCGGAAGTAGGGTGGTAGCCGAAGTAGACAGGCTATCAGAAACGATTCAATAAAGCAGACTGGGCCCGGTAAAACACCCCTAAGCCGACCCCTAGAGACTGGGACCAGGCTAACCGAGGATCCGTGCAGACCGTAGCCGTGCCGTCAGCGCTTCTCCTCCGAGATCTCCTAACACCGCGGAGCCGCGTGAAAGGGCACGGAGTTAATCAGGGCATTCCCGTTCCGCGTGTCGAGCGGAGTTAATCTGCCGTAACTGACTGGTGGCTTATCTTCATTAGTGTTGTCATCGTAATTAGACTGAGACAAATAAGAGAGATGAAACGCGATCATCTGTCTGCTTCATTTGTTCCATCAGCAAAATCGCTAATTACGACTTTGAACGTGGAAGCAATAGGGCACAGACAACAGGCATATACTTGACACCCATATCTAAACATGAGTTGTGTACATGATATAAGAAATACGCGGGTTAGTCATCCTTAGAAGCAGTCTAAAGAGCTTTTAAATGGAAGTTCAACATAATCGATCAACATCCCTGAATCCTTGACCTAACAACCTATCATCAATGAAGCCAGTTCTTATTCAGCGTTCAGGGTCAATGCCCCGAGGGTAGGTCGTTACCAGAACCATCCATTACGAAGGAATTCCTTTTCCACATTCTAAACATTGCACAATGAGCACACATCTGTGATTGCGTAAATGTTTTAAGCAGAGAAGCGTAATGCTGAGCAAACAATTATCTGAAACAACTACTTTAGGCATCTTAACAATCATATACATGTATGCCCTATTAGTTATTTGATGTATAATTCATTAGGTGATAAGCAACCACAACATCAAAAGCAGTCCGACGTTTGCTAATTTAAAACAAAGGAGCGACCCGCGGTGCCCCAGTTGGCAATGGCTTGGTCGATACCACCGGCTTTAGAGGTCGGGCTCTGGGAATTTAGCTGGTAAGTCTTAGGAATAGGTTCCGTTATTCATTGCTAGGCCGGCTTGGTGAGTTACTGTGCTGCAGTACAAGGTGACATTCCTCGTTAGTTGGTCAAAGTCCTCCCACGCCACTTGGTGGAGCATATAGCGGCGCCCATCTCCGATTCGCAGCCCTAGGGCCACACAGCTTTGTGCAAGTCACTACAGCAGGGGGCTAATTCGCGGGTAGTGATGTGTGTGTGTCGATACTCTTTCTCAGATGCTAAATGCTAAGCAGAGAAAGCAGTTTGTACCATTTTTAGAGTCTTTGGTATGACCCGGTCAGAGATCGAACTCACGACCAACAGGATGACATCCTAGCGTGTGCAAGGCGAACACCCTTTACCCATAAGGCCACTGCACCTATTCCTAGTGTTGATGGGATGCAATTTGTAATAAATACGCGGATGACAGTCATGCTCAGAGCCATTCAAAGAGATTTTGAGTTCAGCTCAGGTGAGGGACAAAGGAAAAGTCGATCTACATCTCTTGAATTCATGACATAACAAATCATCGATGCAGTGCTTATTTAGGGCTCAGGATCGATATTCCAAGTACAGACGCGTTATCAGAACAATTAATTCGAATATAATATGTTATTGTTGTTTCACGTTATAGACATTGCACAGTAGAGAAACATGCGCAACGGCGTACGTGTTTCAAGCAGAAAAGTGTAAATCAAATCTGAAAGGAGCTAGTCTTCAGGCCAGGTGTGATAAAAGACTGACGGCAAATTGAATCCAGCAGACTAGATCTGATGGACTTCAAGCAACGCGGATCCCAACAGGGGCTGTGGCTACTTACTTACTTTACTTTGGTCGAGCTCCCGCTAGAACCAATTTGTACCTCCCGATATTTGCACGATTAGCTTACGGCGTCTGTTTGTTACCGGCCCCGCGTTGATCTTAAGTCCAGGCTAAAATGATTCGGGGTCCCGGCCGGACCCCAAAATAGCCCGGCGGCCACAGGGTGTCCCACGGGGCCACGTAGGGGTCAAGCCCGAAAGTGGAAAAAATAGTCCGTCAACTACCCGACAGGGCCCCTTTTTCTAATTGGGCCCGTAACATTGACAGGTGACGTAAGCCATTGCTACACTCGCTTGATGAGTTATTGTTCTACAAAGTGCCAGGCGGCCCAGTATCAATGCGCACAAAAACCAGGATAGAAATAAAGAGATCTAGAGAGATGGATCGATCATTTGGCGGTGTAAGAAATGAAATCCATATAAGATGACAAGAGGGACGAATTACTTACAAATCTGAGCTGAGGAGCGCCTCCTAGCGGGCAGCTATGATATTGCAATTGCAGCATGTGCTGTCCAATCAGCCGGTTATAAAGGTACAATATATTGTAAATTTCGCAAATCAAAGTAAACTTTTCAGTTTTAAAGTTTGATGGCTAGGGTTAAGTAGTGTCTGTAAAGATATGTAAATATGTACTTATGTTTATACCTGGTGTATGTACATTATGTTTTGTATTGTTTCATGAGCCCTGGAAGATTATCCCCCTAGAGAAACCAAAAAGGGTTATATAAACGGTATAACCATTGATCTGTCTGTAAAATAGGGTAGTCGCGAGACTACAACATCTATTCCCTCATAAATACGCCTATGAATCGTAAATAATGTGAAAGCTCACGTTTTGATGACAAGGATTGCAGACGGAATGTTTCAATCCGTAGTAAACACACTTTGCTGTCTAACGCAAAGACATAAAATCTGCTCCAAATCGATCAATCTGCATGTAAATGGTGATAGATGCTATATACTAGAGAGTGCAAATCGTTGATTAGTGATGGATAAGTGTTGTACATCATTTGATACTTAAGTTGACTAAATGAAAGGTGTCATGAATGTTTAGAAGTCGGAAACATATATTTTTGATCGATGAAAATATGTATCGATCTGCGAACACGGTGTAATGAAACGTTGTTGAATGTTAGACATACAGGTGATAAGATACGCCAAAAGTAGTTACTGAAGCAGCTGGATATATTTTGAAACAGTCAGACGTTACGTTTCAGACAGCATCCGCTATCTTTCACCAGTGACTGTTGCTTGAGTAAATACCTTTGGCTTAACGTAATGAAACGTTTTCCCCAAAGACCATGATTTACAAAGTAAGTGACGTTGATCCCGGTTAAGCCAATACATTTCCCTGATCGACCCTGTCAGCGAGTCTGCTCAATCTGACCTGCAGGACATAATTCCGTGACCCCCTGACCCCAATTTCTGTGAATGCGATCTCTGGATACATTTCTGTGGAGAGGGCGGGCATTTATCCCGGCTTGATGTGCTGATGTGGGGGAGTTCTTTCAGCAGATGTAGTGCTGACGGATTGCGTAATCTTCCCGTTAATGTTGGACCGCTTCCATCAAACGTACCGATAACGCTGAGTCAGCATCTTTACAGTGAAGAAGTCGTTAGACGTTAAGTCATGCATTCAATCAGCCCGCATTGTGATCATACTTTCGGGGGCGATTCTTCATATCGATACACAATGCACCCGCAGAATATTGGCTAGGTAATATTACACATTAGGACCATGAGATTAGAGACTTAACTGCCCGATGGCTACGGACTGGACAAGTTCTAAAGCTAAAGTCTGCAGACTAAGCCCTGTGCTTCATCACAAAATGTAGTTATACAGACTTTCGTTTTAATTCGATGTGCTTCTTTTTGTTCTTTTTTTGGGATTATCGGCAAACTATGATAAGTATAGCCGAGTAAATTTCAACTGCCAACGATGTGAAACTGCGAATGGCTGTACTGAGAATACCAGCTCAATTCAGCCTATTGCTGTTGGTATTAGCCTGCAATATGGTGTTTTAGATAAAGTTCAAAGTTCAGCCTCAACAAAAACCAGGTAATTTTGTCTTCTCTGACAAGTCACACGTCTTGAGTTTGAGTGTATTGAGATACACTTTTGCCCCTCTAGGGAGCTAATCTTCCAGGGCTCATAAACACTACATGTACATCCCAAAATATATACATACACACATAATTACATATTTACATACAGGTAAAAGCAGGTAGAATTGAAGAAAAGGATTGGTTGAGGTCAGAGGTCAGAAGCTAATAAGGACTGAAACCATCAGCCAACATATCTGGCAATAAAAACATACCTGCAAATTACTACAATTGCAACCTATCTACAAATCAAACTATCAACCCATTACGTCGCATATACAGTTGATCAACCAAAGTGTCTAACGTCCGATACGGTCTTGAATTCCCTAGGTAGTGCGTTCCATAACATTACGGATCTGTAGCTGGACATTCTCTTTCCGCCGTTGTTCTTATGTTTGAAAAGAGAATAATTGTACATTGATTGCCTAGTAGAGTAGCTGTGCGATGCATGAACTGGTACAAGAGATTTGTAGATCTCATGTGGCTCACCTGTCATAACAATCTTGAAGAATAACTTTAGAGTCTTATACGTTGCTACAGTAATAGACACTTCTTAGATATGACTGTATTTTTCAGGATTGTAGCAAAGTTCGATATCTGACCGTACTCAACAAAAATGATTTTCCCACGAAGTACAAATCTTATGAATACGTTTTCTAAATATAATCGCATTGTATAGGTTTTCAACAAAGTGCGATGTCTAACTAAAATTCCATTGTAAGCCAAGCGTGTTTCCTAAATCCTGGTGGTGAAACTTCTGTTGCTGTCAGTCGACGTTAATTGCTGACTCCGACATGTCTGGCGCGTGACGTCCCACCAGCCTGAGGATATCTTATCAGAAGGCCTGTCTGTGTTCATCTTTCACAAGTTAAAAACGCCCTACTGATGACAAGATCAAGCACTCATATTAGAGTTCATGCTTTTCTAGTTTGCCTATTATTCTGAGTTGGCTTTAAAGGAATCATATTGCTTTAATCTATTCAATGAATGAAAATGAAAATGAAAAAAAATACCTTTATTGTAAGTTTATGCTTTTGCGCATTGCAAGCTAACTACAGGTCATGGTGATAATCAGACCTAGGTACAGTCGTAACGGTATAAGAATTGGTATCTTATGCTACATCTAACTACACTTATCTTTTAATACTAGTTCAACTTCTGGCTTCTTAAGGGGGCTGTAAATGCACGGACAGAAGGGGCTTACGATACATGGTTTATCATATTGCATAAGGATTATTGATTCACCACAATGTATCCTATCATATGATAAATGATTAGTTTTCTGTTCGTATCCCGCTGCCTACAGCAAGTGTCTTCCCACTCTGGTAGCCAATATTCCCCGGGATAGTTTTAAAAGCATTGTCTTATGGCCAGAAGCCTCTCAGCCTTTCCCATGACAGTTCATCAGTCCCCACGCATCGTTCTATCTGTTGGACATGAGCCAGAGGGCAGAGTTTGAGCGTGGGTAGAGTTGTCCTCGAGCAAGCCTGACAACTTTGCGTGCTAATACATCAATCATAGTGCCTCTGGGGAGCTTCATTTACCCTCCCTCGCCTCATATTTGTCCCAGTAGCTAATTTGGCGTCCTCCTTGATGAGCATCCTCTTTCTGTTGAGGTGGCCACCTTCATCTTTTTGAAGAGTATGCTACCTTTCGAGGGAAGTCTACTGCGGGATGGAAGTGGGGATGTAGAGTGTAACAGACCAGGGGTTGGGATTGGAGAGGGTGGAGCATTATAACTGTTGCTTAAAGCTGTCAATGGTTGAGGGCAACCGCGGCTGACGTGAGCATTGACGTGAGCTCAGCGTAGAAGTTTCACAAGTCCATGATCTGTTTCCAAAGTTCTGCCTGAGCCTTCGTTCCTCTCTACGTGATCCGTGGCGTTGGCGTCTGTTGGCAGACGTCCTGATGAGGAACTGCCGTTGTGGCTTAACTACCATGCCAAGATACGAGTGCATTCCCGTCCATCCCAGGAGAACACCCCGGCACGACATTGACCCCACCATAAAATGACGATGACAATTTGCTTCAAAAGATTAAAAGGTTTATGGTCCTAGTGAGAAATAGGTGTGTGTGCGTGTGCGTGCGTGTGTGTGTGTGTGTGTGTGTGTGTGTGTGTGTGTTCGAGAACTTTGTATCTGTCTGCCTTACTCTGTGTATGCGTTCACTGTGTGGGTTGGTAATGGGACTTTTAATGACGTATGCACGTATCCTTCCACCGCTTAACGACAACCATCGCATATCACCTCTATTTGTGTAGCTTAACTGCTAGCTGTCTTGCTTGAAACCACCGAGAAGCCACCTTAAGAATTGAAACGCTTTCAAGAGAGTAAAACCTGAGAGCAGCTGATAAAGAAGCTAATCAGTGATTTCTTTGCACAGAGATTTATCACGTAGGAACTGAGAGGTGGCCAGTTCTCGTTCTCATTCTTTTATCTAGACTGGCAAAATGTATTCACTAGCTATTTTTCTCTGCAAAACTGTTTTTCACCAGGTACGTCATGAATAGACTTGAAATGTTAATTCTCTATCCTATTTGTGACCCTGGGGACAAGAGATGACTCACGATAACAGGTGACCTGGAAAGAAAGTTCAGCTCAAGTTTCTACGATTTGACCCATCGACGGAAACGACTGTTCCACAGGGATGCGGAGCGTAAATGATTCTGTGCCATGTTGCAACTTACGCCACGGCACCAAATTGATAAACACAGATACATTATCACCATCGTCACAGATGAAACAGTCATTCTTTGTATAAGCATTAAAGTTCTGTTCAAATAAGTTCATCATTAAATTCAATAACTTACACTTACAACTGCTTTTTCTGCCTACAGATGACTAATAACAAAATTGCCACAACTCAGCACTGAAATCGATTTTCTGGTATGGCACAGGTGTTCTATGGAGGAGTGTAATGCTTTCATATGATTTATAGATAAACTTACGTACTTACTCCGCTATTTATTTATACGGGGAAAATACACTCAAGCAAGCCTGTTCTCGACAATTCACAATCCAGAGACCCTCCTCCACAGCACTTTGTCCTCCATGGCCCTTCTAAGCTCTTTAGTATCTTGCAGGTTTGCATCACTACGTAGCTTATAGATAAGATAGAATCTTTAATTACATTACATCATTCAAGCAACAAAAAGTGCAATGAGTTTCGTAGTCAACTGCAAGCTAAGAAATAAAAGTACAAAGATAAGCCATCAAGTGGGCTGAACGTAGGTCACCAATTTAAATGTTTTTCGTATGTTTTCATCGTTAGAGTGTATATTCAAATCAATTTTTTGTTGCAGCGCACGTCCACAACTACGGATAACGTGCAGGTAGTTTCCAACGCAAAAAAATTGGACCGAAATTGTTGACAGTAAAATCTTTTGGCAAGGTACAAGCAATGGTAAGGTTTCAAAGTCTTCAAACGCGAAAATCTTCTTCTATCCGACTTGCAAAAAATGTGACCGAGTGCCCAGGGGCCGCTATATGTATGTGCGAGGTCAGAGGTTGCTGAAGGCCATTGAACCGCGTCTTTATTGGTCTTTTAGCTTCAGAATGATTTATACCGACACAGATATAACATAAGCTAGCATTTGAACCCCACATAAAGTTTTTCCTGTCTACAGTCTGGAATGTACCAAGTCTGAAATCTTCCGGGGACAAGAACTCCATCGAACAGTATTCAGGGACAGCTGCAAGAATCAAACGTTTGGGGTTGATGCCAGTTTTATGACTGGGATGCTTACAAAAGACAGTGTTGACACGACCCCCATGACCCCTCCTCAACTCCCCCTAATGAATTAATCCCGGCAGCACCGCCGCGCTCGTTAAAACGGGGATGACTGATGAACAGTTTACCTGCCACCAATATTGTTATCGGACATCTGCACCGCTAATTTTGATACATCATCATCTTCCTGTCGCATCGCGACGTATTTAGGTCAAGGAGATATCCACGGCGCCCAACTGTGACTCTCAAGTGACAACTCGGCATTGATCAGCCTCTGGCCGGTCACCTCTGGGACATTAGGCGTGCCCCGGGGGTCGTGTACAAACCACAAAACATGTAATCTGCTGGTGTCTCCATGGAGTTCGAACATCGGAGATCTGATCATCTGTCCAGGCTACGGTGATGCGTGATAGCCCTGCGCTACAGGTGTTATTAATCTGGTTGTCGATAGACGCACCTTTATCCAAACATTATCTCAACGCAAGGTAGACATACGTATTTGTCACACTTAAACTACTTTGGAGTGGCCTTCAATGGAAAAAAGACACAGTGGAATAGCGTGATTGATTTGCAATGTTAGCATTGCCGTCGGTAAACAATACAAGGTTTAAGAAATATTTCAATCCAGTTTTATCCTGTTCTGCCTGTCGCAATGAAAGGGATCCATTTAAGAACAAAAATGAAATAGAAGACAAGTCTCATTCGATGGAGACATACCTCTTTTCTCGTCGGCCAAAGAAGCATGACTTGTTGTCCTTCATCAGAGAGCTATATAACACCTCACAGTAACGTGCGGGTTGCGCTATAATATTATCTGTCAGCCTCTGAGATACTGTTTAATCTCCTAAATGTCAACGGTTCACGGTTACAAGTGTTGTTAAGAGTCTTCTTGCGGTCTTCATGATATTAGGGATTTGGCAGACGTTCCGAGTTTTGACCAGTTCCTTTTGTCATTGGTCAGTTGAACAATTAGCTTTAGTATGAGTTGCCCGCACCGTGTTCTTTCTACGCTGGTATTATGTGCTTTATTTAGTTGTTATGTCCACCAGCATATCAGTCGGAGTTTTCTTTTTACACAACCAGTAAGTCTCACATGCTGACGTTTTGGTGTCTCTCAGACCATACCTCAGAGCTCAGCTGAATGAAGTACTGCTTCTCGAGGCTATAAGTAGCCGGAGTAGTTCAGCAGGTGAGATATACTGGTTGTGTAAAAAGAAAATTCCAATGACCTATTTTCTACCAACCTTATGAAATTAGTTTCGGAAGAATTTCAGTCGTTTTGTGTAGTCTGAAAATTCATCATGTATAGTCTGGTCATTCCTCTTCTGTCTTCGAGTGGTGGCCGGATCCACTACGGATCTGTTTTCACTTTGGCGACACTAGTACCCCTGTCCTGTAAT
This sequence comes from Branchiostoma lanceolatum, assembly GCF_035083965.1. NCBI lineage: Eukaryota > Metazoa > Chordata > Leptocardii > Amphioxiformes > Branchiostomatidae > Branchiostoma > Branchiostoma lanceolatum. The sequence goes on along the minus strand of NC_089724.1, from coordinate 1,794,778 downwards.
AGTTGTATGAAATATGTATAACATCCACGTAGCTTGTATGTAGTGAATTATCCATTGGCATTTTTTCTTGGCCGGTACTAAATACTTACTAGTCGACACGTCCACCGGTTTATCAGCCATTTTGCACATTATGCATAGTCTGGACATTCCTTACAGATTTTCATCTGTGAAGTTGAATAAATAAAATAAAGAAATAAAATTCTTCTTCTGTCTTCGAGTGGCATCCACTGTAGATCTGTTTCCACCCGTCCATGGTTGTTCGTGGGTACTGCATCCTTTCCAGTCTTTCTTTATCAAACAGTGATATTTGCCGTTTGAATTACGTGATGTTCATATATAAGAGATTGAATTTTCTAGCCACCTTTTGGTTAGTTTTACTGTGATAAGAATAGCCCTATCTTAGTCAACGCCGGGGTTAAATTATCTTCAGTCAAGAGTTATGAAATGAAATCCTGTTATTCACATTCGTCGGGAAAAATGGATGGTTTCCCGATTAAGTTACCATGATTACCAAACAAAGTCAAGATTGAAAACTATCAAATTACCTACACAGTTCATTAGGTGGCTCCTTTTTTTCGGCAAATTACAACACAAAGTACAAACGTCAGGGCCCGCCGAATCGTGACTTCCCTTCCAGCATGGATGGTAACGCGGTTACGTGTGACTAGCAGACCGCACTTCGATGATCACTGTTCATTACCGGCAGCCACACGACTAGTGCAAGTCGATATGTGACTGCACATGCGGCAATGTCTTTTATTAACGTAGTTCGATCTTTCATGGGCAACCGTTTGTACTTCCTAGTAATCAGGCGACAGGCTTGCATTTAGGATCAAAAATCAAAGGTGAAGGTACGTTGATGAAGGTTAGACATCAAGGTAATAAGATACGCCAAAAATAGTTACTCAAGCAACTTGATAACATTTAAAAAAGTTCACAAAATTTTATCCAGTTGCTTGAGTAACTATTTTTGGCAAAGGTAAAGGAAGTTGCATAGCCTTTTGAGGCCAAAGAGGCAATGGTTTGCCATCCATTATATTGTGTCTAGGGTAGGGTACTGGAAGGCGGACCTCATCCCTTTCCCTCCACGGTCTTTACCTACCCAACCGAAGCCAGGTACCCACTACGCAATGAGGCAAGTCGTGTAAAGGACACAGCGTCTTGGCGCCAGGTATCGAACCTGTGACGTCTCGATCTCGCGTCTGCTAGCCTCGCCACTCGGCCACTCATGAGACGCCACACAGTCATAACCGAGAATCGTAATATCAACGTCTTGTTTAACCTTCCAACATGGCGGGGGATGCGCACGTCAGAATCACGTGAGCACAAGCACACTATATGCATCATGGGAAGAGCAGATATTACAAAGCAACACAAAAAATGATTCTGTCTGGGTTTAATGTTTGAACTGAAAAGGCAACGTAATCTGCTGCATTAAATGATCAGTTTGTTACTCTGTCTAAACCTCACTTCCATGTATATGTCTGTTGTCTTCGTCAGCAGGGCCCTTTGCAGTGGCCATAGACTGGTAGGGCAGCCCTGGCTGTGCGCGCTAAACAGCCATACCGATAAAGAATAGAAAAAAGACAACAGACTAGAGCTTGCCCTCTGCAATAGTCACAGGCTTGGGCAACCCTGGATGTGCGCGCTGAACTGTCAAATCAATAAATGAAATTATGCCGAATCGAGAGAAGGCAGCTCATCATAAAACTCCCTTTGACCATAGTCAAGTTTTTGCTGATATTCAGTGACTCAAACGATAAACTGAGCTTAACCTTTAATTTAATTTCCCTTGTGCTTTGATAAGTGTAGCAAACAAGCAAGCCAACTGGCAGGACCTTTACGATACAGTTATTACCGCCATGTCACGGTAGACAGTGGTGACATTTGGAGACATCGTTGCGAAGCAAGACGATTCAGCCGTACCAATAACTCTTGAAGGTTTTATGACATTTCAGATGCACCGCCTAGATGTCGACTTATGAGTGCAAATGTCACATAGGGATTTGGTAACTATCGTGGGTATGCAAGGTCTTTGTAGTAGCTGCCTTAGGTTGACTTTAGATCAAATTGTTTGACTCATAATAATTAAGGTAGGGGTTGACTTGAAAGTTCATCTGTGTTGGTTGAAGTCGTTCTGAATCAAAGTTTACTAAAGTTAAAGTTATTCTGAATCAGATTTCATCTAAGCCTAAGGTTTAAGTTAAGGTTGAATTAATCAGCGTTGAACTACAATAACACAACAATCGGACTAGCACGTTAGAGATGCATTGGATTGCTCATTCCTTGACAAAGGCTGGAGATGACAACTCAAACATGCGGGTAAGTCAATTTTTGTGTTGGCAATTGCAGTTCAGCTTAGATTCAAAACTTTAGGCGTTGGTTCCGTGGTCAAGCCGCGCCTCGAGCACGTTAAAGAACCCACCATACACTGTTTATTAGTATTATTTACTTCGTTAAGTAGCAGTCCATCGCTTTTACTTTGTTTGATACTTCTCGTTTACTCTACATTCATATTTATGTATGATTTATCAAGTTATGGTAAATTCTTTGCTATATTGTTCTCATGACCTCTATATTGTTTCATTTTGTTTATCATCCAACGTATTTCCTTTGTTTAACTGATCAACTAAAAATGTTATGATTTTATAAAGGGAGGCCTTTACATAAGCAGAAGCTTTTTGGCCTGCCCTGCACTGTTTTATTTATCCTTGTATTTCTTTCTTATGTATGTATATTTTTTAAGTGCGAAATAAAATAAACAAATAAACAATAAACCATACTTATCGATAAGAGTCGGAGTGAGTGGAGCAGACCAATATTTATTACCGGTCCCTTGGTCTTACCGCTTGTGGCCTCAAATCAGGCGCAGTCGCGCTAGATTGTGCTCTCGCGAGAAAAGATTAAAAATGGTGCCGAAGTTTTGAAAGGGGTCTACGAGGGGTGATCAATAAGTCCTCGGCCTCACCCAGAAATGAGGTCCACAACTCAAATTTTGGGGCATAATTACGTAGTGTGACATCTTTTAGCAATATCCACCAAACTTCAAATTACGCGTAAAAGATACACGGTTTTCCTTGTGAAGAATATGACACAGTTTGTATATAATATCTAAAACATGAATGGTTACCGAGATGACGAAAGACACTTAAGGCGTTGAACAGTTAGTTCATCGAACTATCGTAGAGTGTAATTCGATCATTGTACTAGCGGCACCCTAATTAGATAGCTTAAAGTAATGCTTACAGGTAGAACACTGGACGTTTGATCAATTCTAAGCCAGGGAGGGGGAGATATACCGGGCAAACAACCTTGCAAACCTTCGATTGATTGGTTGATTGATTGATTGATTGATTGATTGATTGATTGATTGACCATTGATTGAATGATCGATCGATCGATTGGTTGATTGTTTTGTTGATTAATTGATTGATTGATAGACTGATCGGCTCCAAGAAGGCTAGTGAAACGTGACGTTGTGGTGAGGCTCCACCTTGCGACCGTCATCATTACGGTCTCCAAGAAGGGTAGTGAAAAGTGACGTTGTGAAGAGGCGCCGCCTGGCGACTGTCATCGTTACAGACTCCAAGAAGGGTTGTGAAACCTGACGTTGTGGTGAGGCGCCGCCTTGCGACCGTCATCATTACGGTCTCCAAGAAGGGTAGTGAAACGTGACGTTGTGGTGAGGCGCCACCTAGCGACTGTCATCGTTACGGTCTCCAAAAAGGGTAGTGAAAAGCGACTTGTGGTGGGGCGCCACCTGGCGACCGTCATCATTACGGTCTCCAAGAAGGGTAGTGAAAAGTGACGTTGTGAAGAGGCGCCACCTGGCGACTGTCATCGTTACGGACTCCAAGAAGGGTAGTGAAAAGTGACGTTGTGACGAGGCGCCGCCTTGCGACTGCAATCGTTATGGACTCCAAGAAGAGTAGTGAAACGTGACGTTGTGATGAAGCGCCGCCTTGCGACTGTCATCGTTATGGACTCCAAGAAGGGTAGTGAAACCTGACGTTGTGATGAAGCGCCGCCTTGCGACTGTCACCGTTACGGACTCCAAGAAGGGTAGTGAAAAGTGACGTTGTGACGAGGCGCCGCCTTGCGACTGTCATCGTTATGGACTCCAAGAAGTGTAGTGAAACCTGACGTTGTGATGAAGCGCCGCCTTGCGACTGTCACCGTTACGGACTCCAAGAAGGGTAGTGAAACGTGACGTTATGGTGAGGCGCCCAGCGCGCGAAAATCGCCTTTTCCGTAAAAAATCGGTGCGCCCCGTTCGGAGTTCTCTGGTGCCATTTGTAAGTGTCGCACTCTTTGGACTTGTGGCCGTGTTCTTTCAGTTTGCTGACATAGTAGTGGTACGTCGTCGTATCATTAGGGTGATCTCTAAGGAAAAAAATGAAACAAGTCTTTATATTTTCGACAGGGATCTGTGGAGACATTTCTGTCGCTTCTCAGAGGGTGAACCGAATTGAACATTTTAAGATTTGTGTTTGAGTTTGAGTTTTGACTTTATTGGGGTCAACAATTAGCTTAACAGCTACTCTTCCTGTGGTCCAAACTGACTGGACAAAACTACATGACACATCTGAACACCACAGAATTTACGTATGTACATAAATGATAAAACAAGCATAAGGCTGTGTATATACAGCTATACAAAGTTGAAAATATATCAAACTACTTTACATTTTCAAACCATTCCAGGTGCTGGACATTATATACAAGAAGCGCTTTTTCTGAGCATTTGTTCTGGGCTTCGGTAAGAGGATGGTTTGTGATTTAGATGTCCGTTTTTGAGAACCATGTGTACACAATGCTGGCACATTGATGGCTCAAGTTTCACTTGTCTTGACGATAATATAATCTAAATGTAACGTATATTATGCGTTTGTATAATGCTGTACGTAACTTTACAGTAAGTTAAGTGTTTGTTGACCTGGTAAAAATTTAAAAAGTTGCAATCAATTTGAAACATGTTTCAAAATTGACACAGCGATTGTATAACTTGTGTTCACTTTGCAATTTTACTGCATTTGAAAAATAAATATGTTAAGAAACAAATTATGTATATCTCTGCTTTGGAGGCAAAGTGTTTTGTTTCTTACTTGCAATAGTTCTCACTGCTAAGGCCGTACACTTTGATGACGTCACACATCTCCATGGCAACCAGCATGCTGAACCAACCAGTGCTGAGCCAGGTTCCAGAAGCTTCTCTGTGGAAAGGATTTCAGATCAACTAATAGCATGAATACTAGTATGGCATTTTGTAAGAATTGTCCGCCAAGTTGCAAGGTGAACTTGAATGTGAATATGATTTAACAGTCGCGACCGTCACGTTATATCATCACATTTACACATATAACACAATACACAAACAGCCTGACAGGTCTGAGTATTCCAGGTACAACCATCCAGTGCGACACCACATGACAACAGGCTCGACTAAAAAGTCACAACAGTGGCTCGATCAGAAAACTAATTACAGTCATTGTCTAAAACCATAACTAGGCTTACATAAAAACAAACTGTGTTCCATCTTGCAAGAAAACACGAACCTCTATACATAAGGGTTAACTTTATCTTCACTTATCCATAACATTAGAATAGAAAATGTTCACCACGGCCTATCAACCTTCATTGAAGGGGGCCGATACCGACTTCGAGCAACCTTTGACCCGTTACTCACGCCATTCTTCCGGACGGTCACGTGTTCTGAACCAGCGGAACTTCAGGTATGCTGACGAAGACCAGACAACTGTTCGCAAACAAATCCATTTCGTGTTGGAACGAATTTGACTATTTCGCCATATATTGAACCTGTATATTCGTTTCGCATCTCAGACACCTCCCCCCCCCCCCCCCCAAGCAAAGAAAAAAAAATACCATAGCAAGATAAAGAGGCAGTCCACATCCAGTTGGAACGCGCTGGGATGAACCGTACCGGAGGTTGGGAGCTGTCCAAGTCCTACTTACCCCTACTCCGCAAGGGGGCGGGGGAGGTAGGACGATCTTCACAAGTCTCGTCCTAGTCCCGCGTTCTCGCGAGACTAGGTCATTCCGTGATCAAGATGTAAAGTTGACATCGAAAATTTGGAGGTGCGCATCTCGCTACCTTTTTAAGTCATTGTTTGACGAATATTCTTGTAACTGTGATTATACGTGACTGATGAACCTCTTCAACGATAGCAAGATAGTAATTTTTCTATTCAATCTCGAAATCACCAAAGAAGGATGTCGGGTGGCATATGACGCGTCTGTTATTACTCAGAAACGTGTCCTTCGGTACAGATTGAGTAAAGAGTATTATCTCTCATTTCTAGATACCTACCCTTCAGAAAAGTATAACCCGGCAAACTTACAGCGATTTTCACGTTTCGTCCTTATAAACGTTTGCGCTGTACCCCATCCTCTCCTGGGTCAGCATGTAAACTTCCAAGTCTCTGTTCATCTCGCTCACCAGTTTTAACTTCAGGTAAGCCTTTCCCGTCTTCGTGTCCATGTCTTTAGGCGGGCCCCAGCCCAGGAGCGCTGATTTCCCCGCCTGTTCGTACAGACTGCCGGAGGCGGGAACCAGGTACACCTGGAACAGACATGATCGACTTAGTATTAGACTGTCAATGACATTTTCTTACGTAACGAAGCTATTCATAGGATGAATGCCCTGTGACTACACCATATATCGAACCGACCAATAGTAGACTCTCTCGTAACTGCAGCTTATGATAATTATTCAGAGGGCATAACACAACAAAATACAACATTCCCTTATTATCTGAAATAGGAATAGCATCATTGAAGGAATGTAAACGTTTAAAGCAAATACACATCCTTCTGATGTTATCTAACATTGATCCATCAGAAACCATACTTTCATGGATCCAGCTCTTTATTCTTATCTGATCTTCTCACCAGGTGATTACATTAATCAGTGACTAATACCTGCTCATGAAGTCACAATGAACACGGCAGCCAGTTCGGAACCTTACACAACGGCTTGCGAAAAACTGCATTTAATGAGCAAACAGTGCTTGATTATCGTGATAACATTTGATTAAAGGACATAACACTATCCACGTCGTTTTCTTGTAAAAATAACGTTTGTTCCGAGCCGTTGTGCAAAGTTCCAAATCGGCCGCCATGTTCGTTGAGACGTCATGAGCAGGTAAGTCACTGATTGATGTAATTACCTGGTGGGAAGAATCAAAAGCTGGAGGTATGATGTTTTTCATGGTTCGATGTTCAATAGCATCCGAAGTGTGAATATGTTGTGAACATTTCTATGTTATTAAACAATAGTATTATGTTTTATGTAATCTCCGGACATTCTTAATGTTGATGTCATTGGTGTCTTATGGGCTTTAATGAGTCACATTTGAACCTCAGACGCATCCAGCGATCAGAATGTCAGTTACAAGTATTTTGGGGCTTTAGATTCTTCTTCTTCTTTACTGCTTAGCCTTATATCTGAGATTATCAGCAGTTGCGCATGGGTTAGCTACAACACAAGTGTCCGGAACAAGTAAAACGAAGGGAAAATAAAGGAGAGGCACTAAGGAACATAAACAACTGAATTTGTGTGTGCAAAGGACATGACAAGTGAATTTAGTGAGTTAGTAATACATATATTTACATATATACAAGGACGTGAAGGGGTGGCTCAATGCAGCAGGGTCTTCCCCAGTTCGGTTTTGAATTGGGGGAGGGACCCCGCCTTCGCCACACCAGGCTCAAGTTCGTTCCACTCTTTGATGGTCCGAGGGAAGAACGAGAGCCTATAGTAGTTGTTCCTGCACGCGATGGCCTGCAATGTTTGTACATATTGTAGTTGTCACCCATAATTACACATCTGTCTGAAGCCGTAGTCCTCGGTAACTATAGGACCATGTTGATTTGATTATATGGATGACTTTCTCGAACTCCGGGAACCCAAAAACTGATGCGAGCGTGCAAATAAAAATCGAGTTTGGCAAAAAAAAAGTTGCCTCAATTATAAAATGTAGGTGGTCATCAGGAAGGTTGTATGGATAAATGACTAAACAAACAGAGTATGGCATAGCGAAATATAGATTCTTCATTTCCATTTCTTTACATTTTCTTCTGTGACCTTGGGATTAATTTTGGCATTCTACGACATGAGTATCGTTTTCAAACATTTTGTTTGCAAAAAACGATATATAATTGATCAGTTTGCAGCTGATTTGTACGATTTACAGTATAGACGAAAACGTTTTATTTAGAAACGGACGAAAATTGATGCGCGCGGATGGCATCCATATAACCAAATCAACATGGCCTAATTCCACATATGTCTGAAACTGTAACTTTCTGTAACCATGGCCATAAAAGTTAAAACACCCAAACTGCCAAATCTTACACACCGATTGGAAACACGAGACGCGCAGGGTCGTTTTATTCCCGACATGCTTTTCGAACCCGAGGACGGGAGCGCTGTTCATCCTGATGACGCAATCGGCCTGGTCGATCTCGTTCCCAGCCTCGTATTTCAAGAGTTGACCTGGTAGGAAGGATAACAAAATAAATTTTAAGCAGAAAAATATGTTTTCATTATTCTATATCTATGAATAGAGAGACGTAACTTAAAACTTTTCTTGAATAGAGACGGGGCACGATACAGGCTTTTCGATAACTTTGAACTACTGCTGAAAGCACGTGTCCATTCGGCCATGTCCCATGCGTAACAGCATGAAATACTTTTTTGCTGGAATCTGGTAACTTTGATGTCATTTCTGCAGATATGTTTGAATTTGGCCCCCGATCGACTTTCGGTATTGAGCCAACATACACTTATTCTACCCAACAGGCTGCGAGAAGAATTCTGGTGATTTAAACAATTGCAATAGGCGGGATTATGTTATACTCACCGGAACTGGACACCACGGCACAGACGCGACAGCGCATGCTCAGTTCCTGCATGATTATAAGTCACATTTTGGTGATTGGAGATGGTAGAGGGCAATATAAAAACGTGGTCGTCGTTTAGATTTCATAGACGTCATGATCTTCCATCCATTTTGACTGAGATTTCGAAACATAGGTACATAAATATAGAATGTGTCTAACCAAAACAAATCTTTATCAACGATAAGTTGTCTCGGTGATAAAGGAAGAATTTTTTTAACGCAGATTGATACAAGGGTCCGACAAGCTTGGAAGGGTGTGGTCATCTTGAAGTCAACTCAGTCGCTCGAAAAAGTCTGAACAACAAATTGAGAAATCTCAGTCTCAAATGGACATGTAAATTTACATTTGTGCCAAAGTTCAACTCATCTCATACAAAAACGAACCTGTTATGATACTTTAGGCATTTATTTTTTTACTTACCCTCGTAGATATCCGATACCACTTTCTAATGGATATTATAAAACATGCATTATATTTGCAAATAGCCATGGAAAAGGGATATGCTAACTTTGGTCCCGTCCGGTACTCCGACGTAACCCCTGAGACGGTTAACCCGGTCAAAGGGCATCGGGGGTTCAACCGCGGGTTTCGGATTCTCCAACGGTTCATGACCTTTTGTTGCTGTTATTGTGGCGTTTTGTAACAGTTCTGTTGCGTTTAGCGTCAGCTCTGTGCCGTTTAGCTGCCGACATGCGTGTCCCTCAGGGCTCCATCCTGGGACCCCTACAAGCAACAGCTGATGCTGTAGCAGCAGACATCTCGCGTGTAGTGACCAGCTGTACTCCTGCAAATGTACAGGAGTTTCACGTACAGTAAAGTGACCACCTCTACATAATGACCACCTGGCCATTGATATACAGTCAAACCTGTACACGTGACCACCTCTACATAAGGGCAACCTGGCCATTGATATACAGTCAAACCTGTACACGTGACCACCTCTACATAAGGACCACCTGGCCATTGATATACAGTCAAACCTGTACAAGTGACCACCTCTACATAAGGACCACCTGGCCACCTGGCCATTGATGTACAGTCAAACCTGCACCAGAGATCACCTCTGCACGAGAACCACCTGCCCATGTGGCCTCTCTTTGTAGTCCTTTTGATAATTTTTTTTGTCATTTATCCACGCATTGAGAAGCCTATCTGAGGTTGAGAAATTGTATCTTTTGAGTATACACAATGGACAAGTTTGACTGTATGCTGAACGAGATTTATTGGGTCCACCCGGACGAAGAGGAAACATACAGAGTATTTCTGAAAAAGGGAAATTCTTCAACAGCCTCACTCACCCGACTAATGAACAGTCTGTCAGTCCTGAAAACGGCGTATGTGAATCCAGCCAGGAAAAGTGACGTCATCAACCCAACTAACCTGCGCCCTGTCATCTGGAAGAGAGAAATATGACGTGCATTGTTTGTTTCTTTTTCTTTGGTTCGTGCTTTTCTATCACATCATAACAGGGCTCGAAATACTGGGTGCATGTACACCTTTGTGAACCCAAAATTGGAGCTGTGCACCTTACTTTTAACTGTGCACCTAGATATTTTGTAGGCTATAGGGTAAAGGTACCATTGTGCACTAGTAGACAGAATATTCTTCAAATGTAAGTATCCGACAAAGTATTATAACATTTTAACCTACTTTATTTGATGTATTGCTTGTTTGAAATTTTCAAGTTAGCTATAGAATTACAGATTGAAGTTCTTAGGAGAGGCAGTAGCATTAAACTTTGGTATTATGTTTTGCTGAAATTCAACTTTATTTGAAAATGAATTTCGAGCCTGTCAGGAAATGCACAGAAAACAGACGGACCAAATAACGTATAATACCTCCCCGTGAATTAGTAGCCTATTCCATTGACCCCATGACCTAGACTGTCATGTTCAACTAACCCCTTGTTCTACTCCCTCTGACCTGTACTTCCTGTCACTCTACTGATAATGTTTTCAGATAAATACGAACAGACGCTGACCCAGACAAACAGACAGACAAACACACAAACAAACAGATCGGATACAGAGACACCGTAGTCAACGATGTATTCCACTGTCTAGCTGTGTGTGCGTGTATGTGCGTGTGTTTGCTTGTTGCATTTGACAACAAATAAATAAAATTCCACTGTCTTTGCACTACTCTCCTGACCTTTCACGACGCTAATCCAATATTGTCGTGCGAACAAAGAAGGGTCAATTACATTTAGAAGAAGTCTATATAATATTTCAGTACGCTTTGTTCATTTTTTACATTTAAGCAAAATTGGTCACGATTTGTTAATTACAGGATGGTTTTACAAGCATTTTGGAACAACTTCTGTTGCGTAAAGAAGAAAAGGAAATAAAAAGAAAATTTTCAAAAATAAAATAAATCCCACCTCGCCAAATCTTTCAACACATCAGTGTCACCTAGCCTTCACAGTCAGCTCTACCCGGCCTTTTTGGGGGGCTAAATAATATACTTTTTACAGCCAGCCCGTAACCATCAGCCACCCTATAACTATCTTGCCGTGTCACCCCCACTAACTTGTGCCCTACTAACAAGACAAGGCCACATTTGAGAGGAGACAAATAAGAGAAAAGGCAACTACGTCTTAGTGTTCTTTTATATACATGAACCCAACTCTACGGAGGATTACTTCGTCTTGTTGAAAATCATGCAGTTTTATGACCGAGCGAGCGAGCTATCTAAATTGAAAAAGGCTTGAAATTAGACATAGCTTCGACACACCCCGTCACCAGTGCCAATCTCTACTGACCCGTGCCCTACATTACGGGACAAGGACGCACAAATGGACAAAGAATTTAGAAAAAAAACGAATCAAATCACATTTAGGTATAAGAAGCAAACAACTCGAGGGACAGGAATTGTTATGCACAGATCTTGCGTGTTCCGGTGCTTTGAGTTAAAAGTTACTTAAGACAGGTTATCCCAGTTAGCTCTAGTTGTTATCGTCACTGTCTGTTGAGTAGGTCAGTAACAGTTACGTGCTCCGCTGAAGGCTAAAGGTGACCTGGATGTCGTTTTTTTTTAACAAGTCATTTACAACCGTGAATGAAAGAAAGACTTTCTCGGCGAAGGTAAATCTCAGCTGATATAGTGTAGAGTAACGGGGTGTCCCTGTGGTGTAGTGGTCTGCGCTTCTGTTACTAACCACATCTGGTTCTGATTACTTGGAACCAGAAGGCCCGAGTTCAACTCCCGGGTAGGACACCTCTGGACAAGAGGCGAATTGAGTCATACCAAAGACTTTATAAAAATGGTACATACTTATGAAACAGTATGGAAGTTAAACACACTCCACTGTCAGTGGACTAGCCCGCCCTATACACCTTATGGTGTGGGAGGATTTTAACTAATAGTGTAGACCATAGGGAAAGAAGATACCGACATGAGAACGTGGACGTCACCTACCCTGGATGTGAGCGGCATAGCGCGGACCGTCAGGTGTTAACAGGTGCGGTCAGCTGGCTCTGGTGACGTCACGACTCTCACAGTGAAAAGAAAGTGGCTTAACGTCCCGTCCTAAGGACTGCGACCCTTTCCAGGCAAATTAGTAGACCTAAAAGCTAAGGCAGCAGCAATTTGACTCACAGTGATGCATCGATATTGACGTGCTGGTTCTAAGAAGTCAACATGTCTGACTTGCCTCATTAGCATATGAATACGTCACTTATTGTGTCGTCACGGTATCCAGGTGAACGACCTTAAAAAAGACCGGTTATGTACAGCCAAGGAGGTCGGTAAAGCTGCAGGGAGTTTCCTAAGTGCAGAACTCTAACAGGGGTGCCAAAGTATTCATACGAATTTTATGGAATTCATACGAATTTTACGGAATTCATACGAATTTCACGGAATACATACGATCCATTACGAGAAACGATGATAACGATTCATACGATCCATTAGGAGGACCAGACAAAGCTAGATTCGGTGCTAGCGCGATACCAACAAAACAAAAGTAAGGATCGTATGTATTCCGCGTAATGGATCGCATGTATCTCGTGAAACTCGTAACTATGCTTCTGCGAAATGGTTCGTATGAATAAGCTAATCACATTTCTCAAAACAAGTACAAGTTTTAAGAGTCTCGGATCTACAGACCGTTTTGAGTACATATTCAAATGCAACAATCCCCACAATGCGAACATAGGTAAATATCTAAACGACTGCTTTCACATTAGAAAAAATACTGAAACTAATGATTAAACCAACTGGATCGTAACACTATATCAAAAACTTATGCTAGCCCTTATTGTATTGTATAAGTAATTAGGATGTTAAGTTTTATTCTATACTTTTTCTTTGTAATATGTTTACGAACTCTTGCCATACTTCGTACCATGTACAATTGTCGTGCAATAAAGTTCTTCATTTGTATTCCGTAAAACTCGTATGAACTCCGTAAAATTCGTATGAATTCTTTGGCACCCCTGTCTAAATGTTTCTCTTTTGTCTCAGTTTGATCGAGGTCGTTCGCGGGAGCGAAGTAGCATTCGTCATATCGAAGGGTTTAATTTTCCCCATCCTATAGAGGAATACTTCTTTAACTTCTTATTTCATTTTTATTTTTATTGGAGCGCGCACACAGACACACACACGCATAGACACACACACGCACACATGCGCGCACACACGCACGTACAGACACACACGCACACACATACACGCACACGCGCGCACAAACACTCCCACACGCGCGCGCGCACACACACACAGACACACGCACAAACGCACACACACACACAGACGTACACAGTCTGTGCGCAGTCACAAGCTCAACTCCGGTCCGACAGTTACAGTTAAAAATGACGTCAGCTTTTTTATTTAAAAAATAATATTCTGTCATGTTTACTCAGTATAGCCCTGCTCAGAGATTAACGCTGCTTTACAGAGGGACCCAGCTTGTTCAAGTTTCAACTGCACCCTCGGTTGTATCATTCTACAGGTGAACCACATAGCCACGTGACCTGGGGCCCCGTTCCGATAAGGTAGAAGAACAAACTGTACGCATTTAAGTTCGCATGGTTTTTATTTCGCGCTAAAGCGACGGCGAAAATGGGATGTTCGCGGTGGTTTTCAGTTTGCGGCAGCGCTATAGTCACATACTGCTACAGTATTGGACATAAAACCACCGCGAACATTTCTGCATTTACAGTAGGTTTCGGCTGGAGAAGCATGAGAAACAGATATGTTGAAGTCGAGAAAACAATCTACAAAATAACTAAATACAACAAAAAATTTCGAATTTTAACATTTTGACCACCACGTTTAAATAGGGCAATGCGGGGTCATACGGAACTGCAGCCGAGGTCATGCGTATTTACACGCCGTATGGGAAAACTTATTCGTGCGATCTAAAAGCTTATTATACTACCATACAATAAAGTACGTGACTCACAGGCTTTCATGTTAACGTATTTATATATGGTGTTAAGATTTACGGCGCGATATTTCTTTTACCGCTAGTAGCAGGTAGTACGGCCGTCACAGACTCCGGGTGGTGCGAATAAAGTCTCTGTGCTGCAACCATAACCCTTCCCGTTGCTGTGAGAACCGTGACGTCATCCCAGCCACCTAACGGTCCCTCTTGGTACTGCCTAAGGGTTCCAGGAGGGGTTGAGGAAGGTGATGTTGTTGAGCGGCGCCCAGCGTGCAAATATAGCCTTCTCTGTCAGGAACCTGTGGCCGCCCCCGCGGGCGTTCTGATCTCTTTTTTGATACTGGCACTCTCTGTAGTCTTCCATGGGGTATTTCGATCCGGTGAAGTAGTGGTAAAATGTCTGATCATTCGGATGGTTTCTGTCAACGAAAAATATTATAGACAGTACACATTTACAATCGTTATATTGACCCCCGTGTCATGTGATCTATGTGACCTTTCACTTCCTTGTCACATGACTACCGGCAGAGCTGAAGAAAGGTGGCGGATCCCCTTTGAAAGCGCTTCACTAAACTATAATTTGTCTTGGGTAACAGTTCAACACCTCTCTCTGTTAGTCGTATTCTACAGAGCATTCTACCAACCTAACACATTTTAAAGGATGGCTTAAAAAGATGACCCTAGGACCTACTAACTAGTGCCATATCAAAATCACGTCATATCTGACATTGCAAGAAGAGAAAAAATACATTCGACAATGTCCCCACTAAAGTCAACGACAAACCAATCATTCGAAATTTTAGAACTCTGCAAGAATATACATATAAATATCATGTCTTACTTGCAGAAGTCATCGCTGGTCATTCCGTAAACTTTGATGACGTCACAAATTTCCATGGCAACCATCATGGTCCACCACCCTGTACTGAGCCAGGTCCCCGAATCTTTCCTAGGTGAATCAAAGGCGCAAAATGGCAACATTTCAGTACGTGAACAAGCATCCGAAAATGGCCAACTTTACACCCTTTATTTTCCGCACGCCATCGCTTTTTGGGATACATAATGGTGAACCAATCACGTCTATGGACTGTTTGTTTTTTAAGTTTGTTTGTTTGAACCTTTGTTTATTCATGATAAGCTCAAATCGGCATGCAGGCCGCTTTTCATTGAGGTCCTGAGGGAAGAGGTAAGGGTCACAATATAACAGGGATACACAGTCATTTGAGTCCTAATAACACTATCAACATATATCATAACATATTTATGGTACAACAATATACAATTGCTACAACATACAACATAAAGTTAGATTTCGCTATGAGATATATATCAAGATAATTCAAACTGTACAACTGGATAAAATTCGATGATTGAATTCCGGAATTAAATCTCCAAATTTTATCCAGTTGTAGAGTTTGAATTGTCTTTATATATTGTTAACCTGGATGTCTAACCTTCATAAACGTGGCTATGAGTTATACATTTTATCTTGCCACCGAACAGATCGTGTGACGTGCAAACAAAGAAATACATAACTTGGCCTTTCTAAGTAGAAAATCACTCACATAGGAGACTCACAGACAAGACTAAACTATTATTCATTTCTTTGCAAGGAAGTAAAAAACTTTTGAACCAAGCATTGTATTTCTAATCGTAGAAAGTACTGAAAAACAGTAGTTCTTGCGTCTTATATGTTATGTCCCAGTGTGCAGTTCCTCTTGTATTTACTATGTAAGTTCTATTCGTAACTTCTTTCCTTTTCGTATTTCATCACTTTATCATATGGCATTTCCCTTGATTATCACCACCTACAATTTCATTTTGATTACTCATTTTGTCCGTTAGGATTGAACGGCGAGCTCTTGGCATCATCAGCCGGTGGGCCGAGTCTAGGCACGAGGATGCCACTGTCAAACCCTTCAAACAAATGCTCCAAGATGACCACCCCCTACACGATCTCGCCCCCCTCCCCCAAACCCTGTAGATCCGCAGCTACTGGACGGTCACTCAGTAACAAACACAACATCTCCATCCCCCCAGCAAGAACCAAAAGATTATAGAACTCTTTCCTACATCAGGCAATAGGTTTGTACAACAATCAGTAAAACCTAATGTGCAATAATGGGCACTTGTTACATCAGTGATGAACGTTTGGATGTATATATTGATATATTGTATATTGTATATAGGTGTTGTCTATCTTATTGTAAATATCATCGCCATCCAGGCATGTTTTGTTTGTAAGTTTTTGATATTTGAATAAAGACAGAAAGAAATAAACATATTCAATCAAACATTATGATGGTCTACTCGCCATGGGCGTCCAGTCTCCTTCACAAACACGCTTTCTGCGTACCGCATCCTGTCCTCGGTCAGCTTATACACGTCCAAGTCAGGGTAGCTGATTTGTAACTCTTTCAGTTTCTGGTAGGCTTTTCCCTTCTCGGTGTCCATGTCTCTGAGAGGCCCCCAGCCCAGCAGTGTGGACTTCCCAGCGAAGATAGTGGCGTTCATTGGAACCTGCAGTGAACGTCAGGAGACGAAACAAATACCACTTATTCAGCAGACATCTACTTCACGGAGTACCACCTACGTCATCCTACGTCATCCTACGTCATCCTACGTCATCAACTGGCATGGACAGGCTAGCATCGGAGTGCCCTTTCTAAAGTAAGTAATATATATTTTTTTGTTAATCCATGATGACATTTTACAACTGTTGCTTGATTTTGTATTCAATATGCAAATGTGGTATCTTTGAAAACAACACGAGTTTCTTGGATTGAGTCTTCCTTTAAACTGAAGACACACACGTGAGGATAAGTTCCCCCTTACACCATGAGGTTTGTTTTCGAAGAGAGAAGAATGCTATCATAGACGTACTTACCATATAGATGGTCTGGAAACACATGACGCGCAGCGTGGTTTTACTCCCGACTTGCTCTTCGTATCCGACGACGGGTCCCTCGTTCATCCTGATGACGCAATCGGCCTGGTCGATCTCGTTCCCAGCCTTGTAATTTAACATCCGACCTGAGGGAAAGATAACGCGGCTTGGTGACGAAAACAGATGCTTTTCACTTAAAAAAGTGTTTGCCAATACGTTTTATGTAGGCAGAATGTTTGAAACTGACTCTTGCTCTTTAAACATAGCCTTATCCCCTTTAGCTGCACCTGAGCCAATCAGCTTCTTTTGAATCGCAACCGGGGGACGGTGCAGGCTTCCATACACCTTGACCCACTTCTGGGCTCACTACACTTATTTCTTTCCACAGAGGCAAGTTCGTTATAATCAGGGTCCACATTTAATTTTGTTAAGATCTCGAGCTCCAAACGGCCTTTCCACGAATGATCTCCAAATGCCTAGGGTCTTTCAGTTACCTTGCAGTCGCATTGTCTCGATTTAGTTTTGATCCGGTAAAAAACTACTCTCCAAGCAGAGCATGGGTTTCGCCTGGTTTTTGACGTGTTTTTAGGCTTGGAGAGTAGTAAAAAACAGTTTTGTCATCCGTCTGCTGGGTGGCCGATCTTTCACTAAACTCTCGGCGATCTCACAGCGACCGCTCGACTGTCACTCCAGTGTCTGAGAGGTCGTTTTTTAGCCCCCAATGAATGCCTAGCCCCGATAGTGGAGATTGCTGAGGGATGATGATTTTTAGACCAGAGAAAAACTCGTAGAAACCATTTAAAAACTTACGAAGGTCGCCGAGAAATAATTTGTGTTTTATTTGGAGACGGTCTTGTGGAAAGGGGTCAAACCATCGTTCACGGCTTCACCTTAAATCGTGAGGAACCTTAAACCGTGATGAACCTTAAGCCGTCAAGATCCTTAAACCGTGAGGAACCTTAAACCGTGAGGAACCTTAAACCGTGAGGAACCTTAAACCGTGAGGAACCTTAAACCGTGAGGAACCTTAAACCGTGAGGAACCTTAAACCGTGAGGAACCTTAAACCGTGAGGAACCTTAAACCGTGAGGAACTTTAAACCGTGAGGAACCTTAAACCGTGAGGAACCTTAAACCGTGAGGAACCTTAAACCGTGAGGAACCTTAAACCGCGAGGAACCTTAAAGCGTGAGGAACCTTAAACCGTGAGGAACCTTAAAGCGTGAGGAACCTTAAACCGTGAGGAACCTTAAGCCGCGAGGAACCTTAAACCGTGAGGAACCTTAAACCGTGAGGAACCTTAAACCGTGAGGAACCTTAACCCGTGAGAAACTTTAAACCGTGAGGAACCTTAAACCGTGAGGAACCTTAAACCGCGAGGAACCTTAAACCGTGAGGAACCTTAAACCGTGAGGAACCTTAAACCGTGAGGAACCTTAAACCGTGAGGAACCTTAAATCGTGAGGAACCTTAAACCGTGAGGAACCTTAAACCGTGAGGAACCTTAAACCGTGAGGAACCTTAAACCGTGAGGAACCTTAACCCGTGAGGAACCTTAAACCGTGAGGAACCTTAAACCGTGAGGAACATTAAACCGTGAGGAACCTTAAACCGTGAGGAACTTTAAACCGTGAGGAACCTTAAACCGTGAGGATCCTTAAACCGTGAGGAACCTTAACCCGTGAGGAACCTTAAACCGTGAGGAACCTTAAACCGTGAGGAACTTTAAACCGTGAGGAACCTTAAACCGTGAGGAACTTTAAATCGTGAGGAACCTTAAACCGTGAGGAACTTTAAATCGTGAGGAACCTTAAACCGTGAGGAACCTTAAACCGTGAGGAACCTTAAACCGTGAGGAACCTTAAACCGTGAGGAACCTTAAACCGTGAGGAACCTTAAACCGTGAGGAACCTTAAACCGTGAGGAACCTTAAACCATGAGGAACCTTAAACCGTGATGAACCTTAAACCGTGAGGATCCTTAAACCGTGAGGATCCTTAAACCGTGAGGATCCTTAAACCGTGAGGAACCTTAAACCGTGAGGAACCTTAAACCGTGAGGATCCTTAAACCGTGAGGAACCTTAAACCGTGAGGAACCTTAAACCGTGAGGAACCTTAAACCGTGAGGAACCTTAAACCGTGATGAACCTTAAACCATGAGGAACCTTAATGCCCAAATTTCTAAATTTCCACCTTGTGCATACTCGTTTATAAATCATTCTTTGTTAACTAACCGGATCCGGTCACAAATGCACATACGCCACAACTCATGTTCAGTTGCTGCAAGGTTGAAGCATCATACGATGACGGAAAAATGCATGTGAAATGAATAGAAACAAGTTAATCCAATAAATACATACACTTACAAATGAATTGAATGATGAATTCTAATAACGATAAAAATGTTTGTGTGCGATAGTATCTTAACTTAAGACAGTGCCATATTCTGGGTGATGAGAAACATTTTGTGCTTTCTTGAATGATCCAGATCCATAAAAACAGGTATGTAACCTAACATGACCAATTTACGTCCGATTTAATCAAAACGTATTTATCTTAAAACCGCACGACAGAGCCAAATTTCAAACCCATGGGCAGAAATATCAGCTCTTCTAAAATGAAAATGCATGGTCTGTAAGTTTTTCTCCGCCTATTTAACGCCGTGCGAGCATGTATACTGAGGTATATGATGAAGAATTGTGCTAGGGTAACCCATTATCGTCCACCTCGGTCTTTTCCCTTCTAGCGCTATGCTTGAAGAACATAGACCAGAAAAAAAATGCACAGTAACTGTCCAAAGTAGTCTGCAGACAAATGATAATAAAATCACTATGTCTGGTCGGCCACTTGCTTAACGCGATGGAAAAAAACAATGTTTATTTGTTAATTCCCCCCCCCCCCATGCGCGGCACGTGGCGTTCACGTGGTAAACGCATGGCCATTATGTTTTGCTGTGCAAAAATTAAAGAGATGGCTAAGGATCATACTTATGATGTTCTTTATTGCTCATGAGAACAAGCTTTGGCATAATACACCGCGACATGTGGACATGAGCCAAACCGGACGTAAATAGGTTCTGCACGTAAATCGGTCATGTTACGTTAGAGCGTCATTGACGAAGGTTAGACATCCAGGTAATGAGATATAAGCCTACAGTTAATCAAGCGACCGGATAGATTTTAGAAACGGTCAGACGGTTCCGTTAGCAGCCGCTTCCTTCCATCAGTGACTGGAGTAAGATATGATGCTCACCAGGTTTCAAGCAAAAACTAAGGAATTATATGCAAATGAGGTGAAGGCAAGTTTCAGATAGCCCAATAGGGAAAGTTACGAGAACATTCTTCGAACAGTGACTAGAAAATGGTAGCGAAAATACGCACCTCCAAATTTTCGACGACTCCTGTCCGTCTTGTTCACGGAGTGGCCTAGTCTCGCGAGAACACGAGACTAGGCCGAGACTTGTGACGATCTTCTTCACGAGACAAGATGGACAGGAGTCGTCGAAAATTTGGAGGTGCGTATTTTCGCTACCATTTTCTAGTCACTGTTCGAAGAATGTTCTCGTAACTGTCAAGTAAACGTGACTGATGAATTTATTCACCAATAGGGAAAAAAAATTAGGTGAGCATCGTTTGCATCATGCACTGAAAGTGTTCCTAGATAATTCTTGACAAATCGTTTAGCAAGATCCACACGTCAAAATTGGTCAAGTACAGAGGGTAGACTGGTATTCAGATGAATTCGAAGAAAGTTGCAGACTTGATTTACACATGCGCTTTTGAGTCGACTCAGCAGTTTGGAGTCAACTAAGTGAACGCGTGTGTGAATCGGACCGTCGGCATTGTTAGCAGTGATAACTAAAGGTTTCACAAACTAGATGACTCAAACTGTAGTTTGAAGTTCTGAAGTAAGGCACAATATCAGTTTACAATCACCGGCTCACACCTGCCACAAGCCTCTAAAAGTGGGCCACTCTATAGAGTTCTCAACTCAATCATGATGATACTAGCATGAAAGTTCATCTGTGTTGGTAGAATTCATTATTAACAAGACTAAACTTTTTCGTCCAACACTGTAAGAGAAATTGGGACGTACCCCAAATTTTCGGTTGACTCCATCAACCCTGTTCACGGAATGACCTGGCTACTGCAACGTGACGTCAGCGACACGTGATCTGGCACGTATGACCCGCTACTGCGATCACGTGTCGCTGACGTCACGCTGCAGTAGCCGGGTCATTCCGTGAACAGGGTTGATTGGGTCAACCGAAAATTTGGGGTAAGTCCCAATTTCTCTTACAGTGTTGGACGAAAAAGTTTAGTCTTGTTAATAATCAATCATGATGTGATATATATGAAGAAAAGATTCTAAGTGAGCAAAACAAAAAAAAGAAAATATGCATAACACTATATCAGACATTTATCAAAGTTTAAAAAGAGGAAGTAAAATGTTGACCTTTGACTCGTCAGGCACCCCCACATAACCCTTCAGGGGGTTCATGGGATCGATTGGTTCCGGGTCACGTTTTTTCGGGGAACCGATGACAGATTCCGGATTCCGTTCTTGCGCTGAGTGTGATTTTGGAAGTTCGACGGCAGATTCCGGATTCCGTTCTTCCGCTGAGTGTGTTTTTGGAGGTTCTACAACAGATTCCGGATTTCGTTCTTGCTTTACGTGTTTTTCCAACGTCTCTCTCTGGTCTTCAGTCTGTTTTGACGTCATTTCCTGCTTGTAAAATGAGAATTGTACAGCACATATTTCTGTGTCATTTGTGGCATATTAGCACTTAAATGATTTGATTCTTTGTAGACAGCACATAACAAAAGTGGTCACAGTAGTACAGTAGTACAGATTTTTTAGTAATACAACAACTGCAGATAAAACATACTGACCCATTTCGAAGCCGACCTCTCCGTCGTCAGGAGGATGTATGTGAGCCCCACAAGGAACAGTGACATCATCAACCAAGCTAACCTGCGCAAAGCCATCTGAAAGAAGGGGGGGGGGGGGGTATTCATCTGAAAAATCTGCACTAATAAGTTTATTTGCAAGTTCGTGCAAATGTGGAAGAGACACAGGAAACATTGACGTAGCAAGGACAGTGACAAAAACTAACAAAACTAACTAATTCAAACACGAATGTAACATGAAATAATGCCACATGTTTAATATAGAATAACACTACAATGTAAACTGATGAAGACGATCGGAAACATAGACACAAAACGTAACTTCCTGGCAAGATTATCATAAGTTAAGATACCCCAAAGGGTCATAGAATAACCCTATAATGTAAGCTTATGCAAACTCTTATAAGATAAGCAAGGTAACAGCTACTAGGTATAATTTGGAAACTGCCAGACGTTCAGACAGTGTGTGTTGTATTTCTTTATTGATTAAAAGACAAACGTGGAGTTACCAGGTTTAAAAACAAAACCCTGTTATCCCCTAGTTTGCGGCCCTACAGTTGAAACGTTTAACATATATTATATCATTATGTCATTTACGTTCATATATTCTTGTGATTATAGTTTTCAGAATAGAATAGAATAGACTAGTTTAGTACCCATTGTATTAATTGCATTGTCATTCTTGCCATACATTGTGCCATGTACAATTGTCGAGCAATAAAGTTCATTCATTAATTCTTGTTGTTGCCGGTACTACTGTCGTACCGGGGTGAATGACCTCCATGCCGTACCCGGGATCAAGTACCCACCCCGAGACTGTCACGGCGAGCCGCATTCACAGGTCAGTGAGCTAAGGAACGCGAACATCTTCACAAAAGCAGGCTAATGGAATTCAAGCTTCTGCGGCTGGCTTCTAGGATGTGGGCTTTCAAAGGGTAATTTCTTCTGTGTGTTCACAACATACAGCAGTACAGCAACAATCAATCGATCAATCAACGTTAGGCCACAACAAGTAATTTTTATGGATGACATCAGCGCGCTCATTAATTTTCGCCTGATTTCGAAATAAAAAACAAGAAATTTCATTGCCCTCCGACGGTGGTCAACATGCCAAAAATTGGCAAATATGTCGTAAACGTTGACAGTCTAAGGTGTTTTATTGCATATGAATACCCAGTGTAGTTCCTGCCCATGATGGTATAATAACAAGCTGTTTTCTGCATTTGTTCTAGCAAGGACATTATATAAATGATGGGGAGGGGGGGGGGGGGGGGTCTAGTTAATCAAGCTGTATACACAATGTGTTTAATTGCATATGAATTCCCAGTGTAGTTGCTTCAGATGATGGTACAACAAGCTTTTTTCTGCATTTGTTGTAGTTAGTCTATTGTATACACATCTACAAGGACATGTTTACATTAAATCAAGGAGGTTTTATATTATATATAATGTATATGAAACCTCATTGGTTGAATAAAGGAATAAAAGACCTGTTGGTCATGATATCATATTTCGTAGCCTCAATTCTTGTTTAACAAGACTTATATGAAAATATAGGAATCTTGTTTTTTGGGCGCGCCTTGTTTTTTTTTCGCCCTATCTCATTAATTTTGGAGTCTGCGGAGGATATCATCCATAAAATTTACGTGCTGTGGCCTTATGTCATGATAACTGTACACGTGTCTGTCTGACATGCCCTCTCTAGCAACAGCTTGAACCCTATGATAAAACTGTAATCAATGTATTTATTGTGCGGTTATCGGTGGCAAACGTGGTAGGGGTTGGCACATCGGCAACCAAATCCGTAGAGTGTTTTTTAACACTTTTTGAAGAGGCTCGGTGGGCGTCACTCCACCAGGGAAGATAGTGTAAAGTGCCTTTGCGAAGGGCACAACGTCGGGCATGGGGATCATTTGGGATCTTTTGGATCTAAGTCCAGCGTTGTAAACGTTTCGCCGCACCTACACCAATCAACGATAACAAAAAAGCGTAGTATGGCGGCTTCCTATGTTGTGAACGTATGTACTCACCTTAACGTCACCGTCTCGTTGTACTTGAAATGAACTAGTCAGACCATTTGAACAAGCCACATTCTGTTTAAAACATGGACGTATACTCGTCACTTTGGTGAAAATTGGTATTTGAGCAGCGTAAGTTACCTGTAAGGTCCCTAAAGTACTACATATACATGTATGTATAGCAAAGCCCCAAGGGCACCGATTCACATTTTCACCACTAACTCCGGATCCATTTTGTTGTGAAAGAAACACACGCAAAGCCAACAGCTGTACAACTCGATTCGACTGTATATAACGTTACAGACATATGGATATGCGTGAAACGTGTATATTCAAGACTGCAAAGTCGCAAAGAAACCACTCACCTTGGGTTGGAGCGGCCAGATATGGCGTTACCAGGTGTCCTCTCTAAAACCGGTCCGACCGGTCGGCTGGGTTGAACGACCTTAACGTTTTCTGACTGGCGGGGGTCTGTTCATTGTTCATACCCGGATAGCCAGGCTGTTATGGTCTCACACGCCAGTTAGGCCATCCCATAGGAAATAACGTTAAAACACGAACCTTTCATGTCCGTAATTCCAATGAGAACACAGAGTTTCCGGAGATGTTACACTTTCTATTGCAAGCACACACGATCTCCAGACAATGAAAAAATTGTCACCAAAATATAACCTATGGAGCGATCTGTGATGGCATTTAAAACTGCCGTTACCTGCCAGCCGCAAGAGGCTTTCTGGTGCCGAGAGAGCCCGACCGCAGTACTCAGGTCAAAATAGCATGTACGTCCGACAATCGCTTGGATGCCGAAACTTTCCTGCCTTATACTGTCAGAGATGAACAAGCTTTCCTATCAAATACTTCTTATATCAGGTGGGATCGATCAAAGGCAAGTTATTATCGACTTATTAATAAACACCTGACTTTGGGGCCCAATTATTTATTCAGCCCGCACTCTTTTGGCATCTACACGCGGAGTAATACAGGCATGAGACCTTATCTAGGGACAGGGGGAGGGGGGGGGAGTAGTAGATAATTCTACAACCCGTAGGAGGAATTGTGAAGGCTGTGGGATAGGAGTGGCCACGATTTTATCTTCTGCCTCCCTTCATTGCGGCCACTCTTAGCCACTCCCCAACCCCGACCGAAACCTCTGCTTGGACAACGTACAGCCACACGCTGGTCAGTCGAGCTGCTGTTTTAGGTAGATGATGGAACAACATGTGGGCTTGGTTCTCCTGTCGAGAAAACCTAGAGAGCGCAGACATGATATTCCAAGCTTAAGAACCTCGTCCAATCGCGGACCAGCTTCCCCCCCCCCCCGCCCAATGATAAACGCCGGCACACCTAGAAGGCTGCGAAGGAGGCTAGTCAAATGACACCCTGATGGTTGCATTAGTCAGCTGGTCTGGAAAATTCACGATGCGGACAAATAGCGGTTCGCCTGTGAATTTGGTTGCCTTGAAGAATTGTCGCCTTACCAGAAATGTTTCATTCCGGTGTTATGGGCATGTTGTTTTAGCATTAGCTATCATTTAAACTCGAATCGGTTGTAATGTAGCACGAGATGGCGTTTCGGGGGGTCAAATTCTCGAGGTCACGATAATGATTGAATGAATGGATGGATGGATGGATGGATGGATGGATGGATGGATGGATGGATGGATGGATGGATGGGTGGATGGATGGATGGATGAACGAATGAATCTCTACTGAATGGCACTGTCTGCCTCTAGTGATCCACTGGGAGGAGTAACGGAAATAAACTCGCACACTTTTATTCCCAATACTGACCGACGGAGGCCATATATATCTATATCAGGTAGATTCTCATAATTGATACATCATCAATTTGTCATGTTTACATGAACTTTTTTATCCATTTTGTATTCATATATGTATGTTGTTTTACTCTTCTTTTATATTTGTGTTTTGGATTGGAAAGCTGTGTATAAGCAATTGCGCTTCTTGTTTGATACTCGTAAAATATATGTGAGTAGAATAAATAAAACAAAAAATACAGTAATTACATAGATATTCCTTTATGAAAAAACATTCAACCCTTTGCAACTTCGCTACTTGCTCGCTTCTCATTTAAGTGTACAAATTTTGTAACTTCCGTTACCGTTTGAAGTAAGACGTTTCTGACATTAAGATATGCCACATATAAGGTGCCAAACTTGGCTGTCGATTTTAAAAGCCAGAAAATTTTAAGTCGTCATAAAAACGATAGTTTGGCACCTCTTAATGTCAGGAACGTCTTATTTCAAACGGTAACGGAAGTTGCAAAATGTGTACATTTCAATGAGAACGAGCGTCCTGCAAACCACCTCACTCAAACTGAGAGAAAAGAGAGTCTTGCACCGAGGGAAAAATCCCTACAGCTCTGTAGAACCGGTTTTTCCAGGTCGCTCAGTCAGATAGCGTGACGACACAATAAGTGACGCATTCATATGCTAATGAGGCCAGTCAGACGCGGGGACTTCTTAGAATGACATTGGGCAGATACAAGAGATAGACATGCCCATAGGCAGTAATGCTTTAAAGCACTAAAACAAGGGCTCAGAAAAGTATTCACCTTCATTGCGAGCCCCAAAAATTCTTATGCACCAGAAAGCCACATCTGTCTACATTAGAATCATGCAAAGAAAATAGACAGTTGACCTGAGCTCGTTCTCTCGTAACAGCTGACAGACGAAAACAATCGTCAACTTTGACCTACTCCCAGCCTGGAAGAGTCCACTCGGAGCATGTGAAACCAAACCACAAAGATATCTCCTTACACCAAGTAAACGACTGAAACATACAAATTTTGACCAAACTGGGAAAGCTTAGACCCTACCTGTTCCTTCTAGCCCAAAAGAATCCAAAATGGACCAAGATTTTCAAGAAAAAAGGGGTTTCAAAAGTTTAGTGTAAGGACCCAATTTGCACGCCACTGCGCAACTCAACAGTGACGTCAGCCCAGAAACCTGCACGTCAACATCTCTGCATCGGGCTGCGAACTGTGAGTCAAACATGCTGCTGCTTAGCATTTTAGGTCAACTAGTCTGGTCTATATATGTTTTCTTTTTTGTTTTCTAAAGTCAGATTTTGCCTTGCTTGGTTACTAAGTATCCCGCCACATATTTATTTACTGCTGTTGCTTTGTTGTTTATATTTTCTGATTTCGGACTTACTAAATATGCTGGTTGTTATGGCAACTGTAGCAGCCAAGTCGCGAGTTACTGCAGAAAGAGGGGCTTTTTTGCGCAGCAATTGCTAGATGTATGAATCGTTCACAGTCTGTATGGACAGTACAATTCGGTCAAGAAGCTTGACCCACTTATTTGTGTACAACACAATTTGTTCTTTCTTAGACTACTATCAATTCTGTAATATTCGGAGGACAAAGTGTATGACATCTCGGAGCTAAATTCACAAAACAATGAAATTCATGGAGGCCACCCCCCAACTGAAAATGACAGTGAAACGTTATCTCCATTATATTTTGTCTGACCCTTACTTCTTCCCTCATGACCTCAATGAAAAGCGGCCTGCATGTCGACATGTTTAATTTCAAACAAAGAAACAAAATAACCCCTGTTAAAAAAAAACGATTAATTTCTCGATCAGTTTTTTAGCCAATTAAACGACATGTATGCTGTGATTATAACGAATCAGTAATGACTGTAAATGCCAGAATTAACCAAAGATTGAAGTATTCTCTTAAAAACAATTAGAAATACAATGAATATGCGGACTACCCCTCATCTGAAACTCAACCCTGTGAAACACACCGACCGTTTTCTGATTGGCTAAAGATCTTTTAAAAATGCTCAAAGTCCGATGCTGTACGGTCAGGCATGGCGGGTCGTCTGATCGTCCAGTCGGCAGTTTGCCACATGTATACGCTATGCGACACGGGGGGTGGGGGAATCCGTGGGTAATATACCGGCTAAACAGACTCAGACAGCGACTGGAACACTCATTTTTATGATTTTATTTATCTATTTTCACAGGGAAAATACACTCACTAACAAGCTTAACTTCGGGCCGACAGTTAAAGAAAAATTACGGGAAGAATGGCTTCAGCTTATTCCAGTTTTAATCCTACCCTTTACTGTCTCTTTATACAGGTGAACCACATAATCACGTGACCTGCAGTACCACTCCAGTAACCTGGATTTAGGCAGCTGTGAGGCAGGTGACGTCATCAGAGCCAGCTGACGGCCCCAGCCGGTAACAGCAGACGCGGAGATGTCGCTCCTACCCAGGGTAGGTGACTTACACTTTCTAATCCCCGCATCTTCTTTTCACATAGCGCACACTGCATCAGCCGAGATCCCTTGATCGAAATGCTAAATGTTTTAGGTCTCCTTCCGTGTGTGATATAAAAATCTACGTCAACGTATTGAGTAAAAACCAGTAACACGTGTACAATTTGCGGTGCTTTATAATCGATTCACTGGCAACACGATACGTTGTGTTATTGTTGCTTATGATGCACTAGACAGACAGGTGTGTGGTTGCGTACCTGGGCTCAGGTGGGGCAGAAAGAACCAGTTTATAGGCTCGGTTTACCCACACGCGAAGTCGACTTTGCCGGAATTAACTCCGAGAGTCCTTGTTTAGCTGTGTGTCACTTGGTCCCGACACTTTTTTGCTTAAGATTTAAATCCGACAGATAAAATTATATGTTTGATGCGTTTAGATAAACCCTGTATAAGAAACATCTACAAAGAAACACGACAGCCACGTCGCCTTTTGCCTGCAGCAGAGTACTTCATTGTTTCCGACCTACTAAACAGGCAGCGACGCCGATAGCCTGGTCCCAGTCTCTAGGGTCGGCTTAGTGGTGTTTTACCGGGCCAGTCAGTTTCTGATGGCCTTTCTACCTCTGGCTGCCATCCTACTATCGCTATACCCTACTTCCGCTGCCATCCTACTTTTCCGCCGACCCAAGGTGCCGAGCTAATTAATCCAAGGCCGTAAACAACACCCCGAGCGGGCTAAGCTGTCTGGGCGGGTGAGGGTCACTCACAGTGCCGTAGAGATATCGGGGAGGCACCGAGGGTATGGATTCCAGGCTACGACGCCGACAGCGAGAGCTGCATTGTATCTCTGACATGCTGCCTTTAGCATTATTGCTTAATTATACATGCTGCTTACAGCACCAACACGCAAGGTCTGTACAAATGAATTATAGAGGTGGGCCGATTACTCTCTCTTCGCAGCCAGGGGCTGAATTGCGAGGAGCACACAATTGGCGGGGCTAGATTGCAAGGGTCTGTAGCGGCTACCATTCTGCGCTAACTCAGGTGACCTCATTACGACAATTGCCCCATGTGCGGCCATAGGACTGTAGGGTTTTAACCCCTCACACCGGAAAGGTTGCCATTGTCCTGTTATTGGGGCAGATGTCAGTAGGGATTGGCACTGATTCGGATGCTCGTTCGGCTACTTACTAAAAACCACGTTTCCACAAGCTAAGCAATCCTCTGTAGAGTTGGGAGCATTCCTACAAAACAGAACAAAACGTATTTTCCTTTTCTTTTTTCTTCACTCAACTGTACTATGTGGCCATGACAAGTTAGTAGGGCACAAGTCACTTGGAGTGGCACTGATATGATGTGTTGATTTTTTTTGGCGTTTATTTCATAACAGAATGAAAATGGCTCGTTTTTCTCCTTTTCGTCTTTACCCAACGAAAGTTGTTCCAAAATGTCTGCACAGCCATCCTGTAATAAAAAAAAATCGTGCCCTTTTTTGTTTGGATGAACAAAGCGTACTGAAATATTGATGACTTCCTCTAATGAAATTGACCATTCTTTGTTCGCACGGAAATGTCGGATTATCGTCGTGATATTTCTTTCCAAAGAGGAATAGATTGTTGACAGCGATGGGCTGTTTCCGGTCTGTGTGTTTGTTTGCGTTAGCGTCTGTTCTTAGTTATATCTAAATACATCGTCAGTAGAGTAACAGGAAGTCAGCAGGAGTTGCTCCAACATTTATATAAATTCATCCGGTAATTAAGTAATCGAGACCTATTTTTGAATGAACTATAGCTCAGGGAAGTAGTCTTGACTTCTTCCACCAAGAGGAATACCTTGTTGACTATGGCGTTGTTTTTTTCGATCTATGTGTTTGTTTTTTGTTTGTTTGGGTTAGCGTCTCTTTTTTTAGTTTTCAATACATTGTCAGTTGGCAAGCAGGAAGTCAGTGAGTGAGAAGATGACCGCAAAGGTCAAACTTGCTGGTGTGGCGGGAAGTACAGTTCAGAGATAGAAAAAGTGGTTAGTCAGACATGACAGTCTAGGTCATCGGGTCAGTGGAAGAGGCTACTAATTCACGAGGAGGTAATATCTTAGGTCTGTCTGTTTTCTCAGTGTTATTTCTGTAATATACATGTACCTGGCATATGCTTTTAACGTTGTAGAGTTGCAGGACGTTATTAATTACTTATTAAGAAAGAAATGTTCTTTTCAAAAGTATTAAGGAAAAATTCCATTACTTTGTATATCTAAACGCAACGCATAAATTCATATTTTTGTTGCGTCTAGACAACCCTTGTATAAGAAACATGATCTGTTCAAACATCTACACATGTACGAAGAAGCGAGAAGAAGTTGACTCTACTGCATTAGCTTAGTTGTCACTTTCGTCTACCGTGTATGTTTAAACTATGCACAGAATACTGTACATGTCGCTTACATGTTAGTTAGGTTTATGTAAGACGACCTGTGTCTAGCGCCTCGCGGCACGAGTGTACAATAAAGGTCTTCATTCATTCATTCATTCATTCATTCATCCTGGTAAGGCGACAATTCTTCAAGGCAACCACATTCACATTAATATACAAATGTAACGGGAAGAACAGAGCTTTCAACGGGAAAGAAAAGCACCAACAAACAGAAAAACAAGCAAACCATGCACGTCGCATTTCTCTCTTTCCAGATAACCGTGCGCAGGGTAGCTGGGCTGATGACGTCACTCTTCCTGGCTGGATTGACCTACGTCATGTTCAGGACCGACAGACTCTTCATCAGACGGGTGAGTGGAGCTGTTGTAGAATTTCTTATTTCCAGAAAAAAGTTAGTATGTTTAGTATGTTTTCTTCTTTTTTTTTCTCTTCGTCCGGGTCGACCAATAAATCTCGTACAGCACACAGTCAAACCTGTCTACTGTGCATACTCACAGGATTTCTACAATTTCGCCACCATACGTCACTAAGGCTTCGCCGTGCGTGGATCAATGGCAAAACTAGGTGGCCCAAACCTACACCACTTCTTTATTACATCACAAGCTATCTGCTACTCAAAAAATGAAGACGTCCAGGTCAAAAGATACAAAAACGGAAGTTCTGCTGCAGTACCAAGGTCACATACCAGGGGGCCCAAATTGACCTTGCATTTCGGCTTTACAACACCCGCCCACATCTTTAATATCATCGTAATCCATCAAGAGGTTCTTGAGTTATGCTGACTATAGTAGTGCGGAAACACACACACAGAGACAGACAGACACACACACAGACACACCCAAAACTATAAATCCATTTTTCATGGAGATAGCAAAGAGCGGCCACGTACATACGGTCCTCATGCAGAGGTGGTCTCTAGTACAGGCTTGACTCTATGTCAATAATCAGGTGATCGTTATCCAGAGGTGGTAACTACGCATGGATTTGAATGACACACAAAAAAATGATTTTATTCACAACCAAGTATGTACACGAGCCGATGTCTCAATGACTGTCTGTCATCTTCATCAGGGTAATACTGACTGTGGCACTATCTATAAAGCTAGGTGTTTCTGTCAATGCAGTCCCAAACGCTAAGTATTGCTACATTAATAGATATTGTTAATTTGGGACTGCATTGTTAGCAGTAGCACCTAGCTTCAGTGCACTGTGAACTAGTCAGTATTGCCCTGATGAAGATGACAGACAGTCGTCGAAACGTCGGCTCGTGTAAATGCTTGGGTGTGAATAAAAGAACCTTGCTATTCAGTCATTCCCCAATGAAATTATTCATATAAGCATTGATATTTTGTCTTTTGACCCTTTGAAAATGAATGACTTTAAACTCCTGTACATTTGCAGGAGTACAGCTGGTCACTACACGCGAGATGTCTGCTGCTACAGCATCAGCTGTTGCTTGTAGGGGTCCCAGGATGGAGCCCTGAGGGACACGCATGTCGGCAGCTAAACGCCACAGAACTGACGCTAAACGCAACGGAATTGTTGCAAAATGCAGCAGTAAAAGCAACAAAATGCCCTGAACCGTTGGAGAATCCGAAACCCGCGGTTGAACCCCCTGTGCCCTTTGACCGGGTCAGTCGTCTCAGGGGTTACGTCGGAGTACCGAACGGGACAAAGGTCAGCAGATCCCTCATTTATGGTTGTTTGAAAATAAAATATAATACCTAATTCATTTTATCCATTAAAAAGTCGTATCAGATATCTATTAAACTGCTTCAAAAGTTTTCTTCTTCTTTTATTTATTTGATCACCATGACAACTTATCGTGACTAATGACTTGACGCATTCTATATTCATGAACCTTATGTTTCGGAATCTCAGTCAAAATTGACGTCAATGAAGTATCAACGATGATAACATTTCTTTTTATGCCTTCTACCATCTCCGATCACCAAAATGTGATCCATTCTTGCAGGAACTGAGCCTGCGCTGTCGCGTCTGTGCCGTGGTGTCCAACTCCGGTGAGTGTAAGGAAACCTTGCCAAACGTGTTAATCGCCAGACGTCTTCCCCTATAGACTGTCGGTTAGGTTAAAGTGCATGTTAGCTCGAGAACGAAAGTCGGTTGGCTGCAAATTCAAGCAGAGTTACCATCAGCGTCACCTAATTTCAGCCAAACCTTCCAATAGAGCAATATTTTATATTATCACTCATTGGATATGACTAAATGAACACGTGACTTCAGTAGTAGTTGAAAGCCTTAAGACTTTCTTGAATAGGGACGGGGGGATACAGGCTTTCCCGTATTGTTCCCCGTCTCTATTCAAGAAAGGCTTGAAATACATAGCTCTGTCAATATACAAAGAAAGAAAGATAGATAGACAGATAGATAGAAATATATTTTTTTCTTCTTTTCTGCTTTAAATTGTATTTTGTTATCCTTATTGCCAGGTCAGCTCTTGAAATACGAGGCTGGGAACGAGATCGACCAGGCCGATTGCGTCATCAGGATGAACGACGCTCCCGTCCTCGGGTTCGAAAAGCATGTCGGGAATAAGACGACGCTGCGCGTCTCGTGTTTCCAATCGGTGTGTAGAATTGGGCAGTTTGTGTGTTTTGTCTTTTACGGTCATGGTTACCGAAAGTTAGGGTTACAGATGGGTGTGGAATTAAAGGCGACAACTACAATAAGTACAACCCACTAGCTAAAACTATGTGCCACTAACCCTCGCATCCCTGGCCGCGTCTGAGGTTCATATATGGCGCGTGTGCTAATTAATTTGCTAATTACCTTAAGCTCTTTTCACCAGCTATTCTATTATTGGTTTATTCCATATATAGTCTTCTTACATGAAATACTTCCTAACATGGTTTGGTCACGTAAGCTACTTTCACAGACAGTCTGATACTATAAAAGGCTGAGTTTACACACGCATTTTTGAGTCGACTTACTTGGAATTGACTCAGAACTGTGCAAGGAGAACGCCAGGCCACTTAAGTAGCGTTTCTGGTAGGAAAACTCCAATTTAGCAGCCCAAAGCTCTTCACACACAGATCTGAGTCGACTCCGGAAACTTTTGTGTAAACTGGGCCAAAGTGTCGTCCGTCATGTCTGTTCCAGGTGTACCTGGTTCCCGCCTCCGGCAGTCTGTACGACCAGGCGGGGAAATCAGCGCTCCTGGGCTGGGGCCCGCCGAAAGACATGGACACGAGGAGGGGGAAGGCGCACCGGAAGTTAAAACTGGTGAGCGAGATGAACAGAGACTTGGATGTTTACATGCTGACCCAGGAGAGGATGGGGTACAGCGCAAAGGTTTATAAGGACGAAACTGGAAAATCACTGTGAGTTTGCCATGTTTGACTTTTCTGAGGAATAACAGACGTTTAAAATGCCGTCATAGTGATTTGCCGCCCTTAATTCTTTAGTGATTTTGTGACTGTAAAATCATATTCACATTCTAGTTTTCCTTGCACCTCACCTTACAGTATGCCATAGGCGCGTTAGTAAAAATACTCTTAGTCGATCTAAAACATCTTTTTCCACAGAGAAGCCTCTGGTACCTGGCTCAGCACTGGTTGGTTCAGCATGCTGGTTGCCATGGAGATGTGTGACGTCATCAAAGTGTACGGACTAAGCAGTGAGAACTATTGCAAGTAAGAAAGAAAAAAATTAGCCCCGAAAGAGGACCCAAGTGATGTACAGTATTTTCGTTTCTCCCTTTTTTTCAATTGTAGTAAAATTGCAAAAGTTTGTACGTATAAAAAGTATAAGATCGCTGTATCAATTTCGAAACGTTTCAAATTAAAAGCAACTTTTTAACAACATTGCCCTCTCCATCATATCATATGCCCCGTTTTATGTCAGGGCATATGATAAAAGGTCACAATCTTCTCTACCAACATCTGCTCGGAGAATAACAATATTGTATAATCTTATAACGCACACTCAAGATTGTATTCGAATTTTAAACGTGTTTTATTTCAACTTTCTTTCAAAAATGTTGAAAACCAGGCAACTCATAAGATAGATCAACAGATGCTAACCTAACTGTAAAGTTGCGTACAGCGCTACCATTATACAAACACGTAATATACGTACCTTGAGATTATATCACCGTTATGACAGACTTTAACCATCTGATGGACTCTTAAGCTTGCGCCAGGAAGAGGGTTGACTTAAGCCCCCCTCTCACTGGACACGTGGCACGCTGGCGTCGTCGCTGCGTCCTTAACTGGATTTGTGTTACCCTTGACTTTATAATGGGAATATCATTCAAAACGTACAGATATGACCAAAAAGACAACAAAACACACAAAGCTTAAAAAGATTCGTTTTTTTGCGATAAAATTCGTTGAGTGCTTTGTTAATCCGATCGGCCACAGCGATGCCGCCAGCGTGACGCGGGTCCAGTGAGAGGGGGCTTTTAGTACGGGCAACCCGCCCGACATGATGATGCGTCACTAATATGTACACAAATTTCAAAATGTTCAGTTTATCTTCTGTGAGGTGACACATATGTCTCAACAGGTCCCGTGCAAAAATAAATAGACTTATTTTATTCATTTATGTTTGTATACATGCGTAATATTACAACATTGTTTTTGTACTTGCTATGTGTTAGACGCCCGATATCAGCTATTGCTGCCTGGGATGTCTAATATTGCCTGTTGCAATTTAATAAAATAAGATAATTCATTTTACGTAGGGAGCACCCTGACGATACGACGAGGTACCACTACTATGTCAGCAAACTGAAAGAGGTCGGCCCGAAGCTCAAAGAGTGCGACTTTTACAAAAGGCACCAAAGAACTCCAAACGGGGCGCACCGATTCTTTACGGAAAAGACGATTTTCGCGCGCTGGGCGCCTCACCACAACGTCACGTTTCACTACCCTTCTTGGAGTCCATAACGATGACAGTCGCCAGGTGGCGCCTCAACACGTCACGTTTCACTGCCCTTCTTGGAGTCCATAACGATGACAGTCGCCAGGTGGCGCCTCAACACGTCACGTTTCACTGCCCTTCTTGGAGCCCATAATGATGACAGTCGCAAGGTGGCGCCTCGAAAGAAGCTCACCCTTTACTACTCTAATGCATCCCGTAGGACTGGGACATCTCAACATCACGATATTGCTTTTGTTAGAAATAGTTAATCTTAAAAAAAAAAAAAATTCTTCTTCTTGGGTTCAATCTAAGAATCTAAAAAACATGACGACAATCATTACTCAAAACGTGGATTTTAATTTTTTTTTTTATCCCTCAGAAATCATCCCACCCACTCATCATCGAAAACTTGAGACTTTTTAGATTTGCAGTAAACTTAAGCTTATCATAAACTGATTATAATCTTGTCTATATTGATGTATGCTGTTACATTCATCACACATGCGTTGGTCCGATGGTTCGAAAAAAAGGGAAAACATAAAAGCACGTAAGAGTCGTTTTCATTTGTTTAATCTGTGACTGTTTTATACCTCTGAACGTAAAAGAACTCACACAGTTACACACAAAGAAAAACGCGAGCCGTAGCGAAGTTGCATGACACTGCCACTAGACCCTTGAAAAAAGTATCAAGCTTCAACTAAGTAGGACATGACTGTTTTTACCTTTTTATTGTTACCAAAACATGTTCCGAAACATTTATCTTATATTATTACTTACGTGTTGCATCGAGAAAACAAAGTCATCAGTTTACGAAGTGTGGTGTATCTTTGTTCTCACTGTAGGAAAGAACGAACGACTTAAAACCAGCAGGCATGCGATGTACAGTGGCTTTTCCATTTCAAAATTATCAACACAGGTGGCATTAATGTTAATATACATGAATGCTTTTCATCATATAATTTTCTACAATTTAGTTTTCCCCTTATATTATGCACTCAGTTTGTACACTTACCACCCACACGTCCTTTAGAGTTTACAAAAATAGAAATCGAACGTTGGTCAAAGGTCACGACAAGTGTTTGCAACAATAAAATAATTCTTATGTCGGTCAAAGGTCATTGCGTACAACAAAAATAGCCATCGAACGTCGGTCGAAGGTCACGACACGTGTTTACAACATGGCCGCCGGGTGAGAGCGAACAGGTGGTAGGGTCACTTTTTCTCATTACTACTTTTTTGTTTAAATCTCATGTGGTGATTTTATTGAAATGTTGGTTTCTATTACTACCGTGTTGTACTGTAGAAAGATCTCAATAGATCCATGGAGAAAGAGAGTGAATATCAGGCTATGACTGCATGTATGGCACATAATGTCTCACCTTTTCTATAATTTGTCGGTTTTTGGTAGTTAAAAGGAGACTAGTCTTTTCTTTGTCTGTGAAAATAACAAAATATGATGAATAGATCCTTGTCGATGGTGGGTTCTGTCACAACCTTGCTGAAATCATGCCGCGAAAACAGGATGCAAGGTGATGACAAAACATTTACCGCGTGTTCTAAACGTCCCGGTTCCCTGAATCGATTAGCCTGGAAACCATACCATCGGGGGCTCCTCGATATCTCTACGGAGCTGCGAATGACCCCGCCCGCCAATACAGCTTAGTTCGCTCGGGGTGAGTTTACGGCCTTGATTTAGATTATGTCGCCACCGAAGTAGGGTGGCTGCCGAAGTAGAAATTCTATCAGAAACGGTTCAATAAAGAAGACTGGGCCCGGTAAAAACCCCTAAGCCGACCCCTAGAGACTATGAATCGATAAGCCGGCGAGTCTGCGACCTCCAGAAGACACTTTCGACAGCAGTAATTAAAAAACAAACACACGTCCGGTGTTGTTAGGCATCGGTGGATGGTCGAAGGTCACCAAGTCCCATTAGATATAACTGGGCAGATTTCCAGGTGAAAAACACGCGCGACTTTGAAATTGGGAGATAGACCGTCTTGAGATCAACGAATACAAATCTCTTCGACTGGGTAACAATAGCCTGGAAACCATACCATCGGGGGCTCCTCGATATCTCTACGGCGCTAGGAGTGATCCCGCCCGCAAAGACAGCTAAGCCCGCTCGGGGTGTTGTTTACGGCCTTGGATTGAATTAGCTCGCGGCGGCGAAAGTAGGGTGGCAGCTGAAGTAGAAAGGCTATCAGAAACGGTTCGATAAAGAAGACTGGGCCCGGTAAAAACCCCTAAGCCGACCCCTACAGACTGGGACCAGGCTATGTAACAACATATAAAACCTCCTTGGTGTAACCAAGCGGTTACAAGGCTCAATACAGCAAAGCGTGTGTGAAATCGCACTAAGGCCATGTTGATTGGATTATATGGATGACATCCTCTGGAACTCCAAAACTGATGCGAGCGTGCGAATCAAATTAAGAAGTTTTGAAAAAAACTTTCCTTCATTATAAAATTTACGTGGTCAACAAATGACTATACACACAGTATTGTATTCCGAAAAATGGATTCCTCATTTTGTTCTTTCACATTTTCTTTTTTGACTTTGGCTGTTTACTACATTACTATCGGTTAAACCGTTTTCCGAAATAGCTTTTTGTAATTTACGGCATATATTCGCTCATTCTGCCGCGGCTTTGCACGATTCACATTCTTTTTTCTTCTTTTGGAATCGGACGAAAGCTGATGTTATCCATATAATCAAATCAACCTGGCCTAAGCGGACGTTAGGGGCGAAGCCATGTGTGCCTTTGTCGTGGCTTGTGTACTTAACACTTTGTTTGGGTTAGCCATTGATCAACCAGGGAAAGGTGTGGACACAAAAGGGCGGGACACTACATGTCTTGAGCACACACATACAATCGAAGTCTCTACCAGACTAACTACGCCGGCTATAGGGAAAATATTTGCCAGACATCGTGTTTCACTGCAGGCTCCTACGTGGGTGATATGTGATCTTCACCGTGGACTGACTCTACTGGCTTAGTATCCCTTTTTTACTGACGAATTCTACGATCCATACGCCCGTAGGGGGCCTGGTGGAGGCTGGGACTTTGAAGCGGTGACTACCTAATCATGTAAATCAACCAGAGAATTAATGAGCTGACATATCTCTAACTCATTAAATCACTAGTAAACACAGTCCACACATTTCCTTACTAGTAAATGAACGTGCGAAGCCCTGTGTGATTAGGCTAGTTCAAAGCATTACACGGTCGTCGTCGTCACGGACCAGATTCAATCACAAAGCTCTTCTCACGGTATTTGCTTAGGCCATGTTGATTTGATTATATGGATAACATCATCCGGGAAGCCCAAAAACTGATGCGAGTGTGCGAATGAAAAATGGTTTGGCCAAAAAAATAGTTGGCTTCATTATTTATTTATTCATTTATTTATTTATTTTGATTTACCACATTTTTGTGGAAGGATTGACATAACAGGTGAGCTATCACCTTTTCAAGATGTCATCCCAGACCGGACTGTAAGATTTGGTCCATCGCACACCGGGGCATGCCCCTACTTTTTTTCGAAAGGTGTGGTGGGTTCTTTAACGTGCGCGGGGTGTTGCTCTCCCCAAACACGGGACCTCCATTTAACGTCCTATCCGAGGGACGTCCCTAACCCTAGATGAGCTAGGTACTCATTTACACCTGAGTGAAGTGAGGAAAGTCGTGTTAAGTGCCTTTCCCAAGGGCACAACGTCGGGGCGCAAGTTCGGACATGTCTCTGGGCACACCTGGGATTAGATCCCGGGACCCATTGTTTGACAGCCGCGTATGAAATGTACGTGGTCAGGAAGGTTGAACAAATGACTTAACACACAGAGCATGGTATATCAAATAATGGATTCCTCATTCTCGTTCATTCACATCTTCTTCTTTGAATTGGCATTCATCTGATCTACGACATTAGTATCCGCTTTAATATCCTTTTGCAACTTACGGCATATATTTGCTCATTTTGTGGCTACTTTGCATGATTTACAGTTTGGTAGAAAACCTTTTTTTTTTAATTTTTGGAAATTGCTCGAAAATTGATGCGCGCGCGGATGTCATCCAATGACATATTATCAAATCAACATGGTCTTACCCAATGGCAAAAAAAACTACAAATATATCTATGTATAACCTAAAACTACATCTTACGATGGTCCCTCCATGATGCACGTACTTCTAGTATTTTCATTTTTTCACCAAATTTAGAATAACTAACATCGACAATCTCATTACACTGTCTACTTCTCTCAAGACCAAGCTGTAGTGTTTGTTTATTGCCAATCCCATGTTAGAGGTGAAAGGTCAAGGTTCCCATAGTTTGACTCACAATAAGGTCCAGAGCGACCAAATAGGTTCGACTTTGAAGTTCATTCCTTACAGAAGCCATACCGTGGCAGATCATCACTAAGATGTTTTTAACATTGTCGTCCGCTTTGTACCTTACAGGTGGGAATGTATTTACAGTACACATTCTAGATCTCTGAAGATTTTTTGCATTGCGTTGAGAAAGTTATATATATATATGCAATAATTACACGGTTTTTTTTCAAATTATAAGGCATGTACTGCTATAGATACTAACTCTGTAAAGATCAAAATGGTTTGCTACGCTTCCTGGCAGAGGTTTTCTCGCACTGAATAATTTTTTTTCTGGTTTTCAGTTGCAACATGTTATATATGCTCAAAAGTTACGAAGGTTGTTTATTTTGGTGAAAAAAAAAAACATATACATGTCAAGGGCAATTGGTCTGGTCTGGAAATGGACGTAAAATAAGTCGAACCCAATAGGTTAGAGCTTAGTGCCAGTAGCTAAGACTAGAGTAGTCATATGTTACATTGTTCATCATTTTCTGTCCGTCCACTCCGTGTTACATGTACCTGCAATTAGCCTATGGGCAGGAACTTGCAATAAACTTTCTATTAATTACAGTCAGTGCATTTTTTGTCCGTGCAAGTCGCTCTATAACGTCACATTATTATTTGCAACAAACTTTGCATTGCATTGCATTATTTCTAAATACACGAAAATAGACATTTCCACCATCAAAGATCATTCATAAGGAAGCTGTGGTGTTTATTGGGCTCAATGTGGTCTCCCATGTCAGATGTGAAAGTTCGTAGTTCAATAGTGCCTCTTCCTTATAAGTGAACAAACCGGTTAGACTCCATTTGATACAGACGTCATTATGTGTGACCTCACGTTAGTCTAACTAGACTTGGTCATTATCACTCATGCGTTTGATGCAAAGAACTAATAATAATGAAATTAGAATTCTTTTGTCACGTCCAAGCCGTTAAAATTCATCAGCTTTGACGTAAGAGTTCAGCCGCTAGGTGTGTGAATTTTGACTCAGAATTTAGAGTAGAGCGTAGAAAGACTGACTGAATTTGGCATCAGAATGTAGCGCCGGAATTTAGCGTCGAGATGCCCCGAAGCAGGCTACCCTCAAGTAGGTATTCAACATAAAATCACTAGTTTTGACGCAGAACTAGACTAGTAGTTGAATCTTGAGTGTTGAGGGCGGTTGGGTAGCCTCATGATTTAACAGAATTCGTAATCACTACTCCCCATGCAGGCCCTCCTCGGACCATGGACTTCGAATGACAATGTCTCCTTTCAAAAAGGTAAGTATCGCAATCTATATTCATTCCTACACTCCTGCATACTCATGATTTACTAGTAGATACAAGTTGACGTTTTATTTCAGGTAAAGCCGTGAATAATTAATTATAACTATGTTTATTGATTAACATGGTTTTCTTGTTGTGCATATTAATAAACAAATAAACAAAATTATCAGCAGTTTCTAAACTATATTGCGATTTTAGCAGCCATTTTTCTAAACGTTGTGATGAGAAAGTGCAAATGATTGTACTTATAGATACCGCCGCAGTTGAGGCTATTCCTGTTGGTATTACCCTGCAATTCATTGTGTTTTAATAAGGTTCAGAGTTTGCCTTCTGCACTTCCTACAGGTTCCGCCGGGCGCGCTGCTGAGGCTGGCCGCGGCCCTACTGGTGCTGAGCTTCATCCTGCTCATCTTCGACAAAACTAACTATTTCGTTAGAAGGGTGAGTAGATTCTTTGTCACATGCTTATTTCACCACACAAGATGTATCTCAAAGAGAATGATCTCCGTGAATAGTTTCATCGGGTTGGTAAGTCACTGAATAAAAGGACTCCTTTTACAGTCAGAATTTCCTTGAAGAAGGTGACAGATGGTCACCGAAACGTCAGTGGAATAAATCTCTTGGTTGTGTTAAAAGAGTCTTTTTATTAAGAGAGTGTTCTGTTGTTTTTCTTTTAACTGAAAAGGCAATCAAATATCTATTAGAGATATGAACAGAATGTGGCAAAGGTTGCTGTTTTCTTGAGTTGGAAAAAAACGTTTACCAGCCCCCTTTTTCATCCAATTTAGATTGGACCAATGACCTTTGACCCTCCAAAACCGATGGAAAAACATGATGACGTAAGTAGCATAACGGAACGTCCGTTTCCCGATCCGGATTATCCGGATCCCGGAGAATCTACCTCAAACGTCAAACCGTTTCCTAATCCGGATCGCGCACATCCGGAGAGTACTGCAGACCGGAATAAAACGGAGATTCTGTCCTCTCAGCAGGATCAATCCGGACCGGCGCCCTTTGATGTTGCCGACCCCCTCAAAGGATACGTCGGAGTGCCCGACGGGTCAAAGGTTAGCTACTAAAAGGCTTGTCATTTGATCGATAGTGTCGTTTACTTTACTATAATATAGACGGATTTTTCTGAGAGGGAACGTCGTACCAAAATAAGGTTCATTTTCTACAGTACTGGAAAAGCTACGGAATAAAAAGTATCTCGTGTTGAGTATTTCTTATCATGCATTCTCTCTGAAATTGAAATTTCAACCGTAGCACCACACTTTAAGTTCCTAACTGAACATGCCTGACTGCGTTGTTTCTCTTTTTCCTGATCCACACAGCAACTAAATCTCCACTGCGGGGTGTGCGCCCTGGTCTCGAGCTCGGGTAAGCAAAGTCCCTAAAAAACTCAACCCAACACAGAAAAAAAATCATTTTCCTCCATTTCATGTACAAAAGACTGAGCAATGTTGCTCCTGTAGAAGAGAAACATAAGTTCTTGGCTCATCTATGATGATGATGCTGAATGTTAGCTTTAGGCACAGCTTATTTTGTTTTGTTTTTCATTCTGGCGTTTTCTTATTGGCTTATTGCCATTTTAGGTCAGCTGCTGCACTACAAGGCTGGGAACGAGATCGACCAGGCCGATTGCGTCATCAGGATGAACGAGGCTCCCGTCCTCGGGTTCGAAGAGCATGTCGGGAGTAAAACCGCCCTGCGCGTCATGTGTTTCCGGTCCATCAACCAGGTTTGTACCCATATCCATATTTGGTCCGGTGTTATCTGGTGATATGAGAGTCCTCCCCGACCAAACCGGCCAGCGGTTACGACACTGGATTTATTGCATGTTGTTTGATTGTAAAAACAACAAGATTGGCAACATAAAAAGATGTTGCCCTGGCGACGGTGGTCTCTGTTAACGTTTTCGTTTTTAGCCCACATGCAAATAAGGACCTCGCATAAATCAGTCGATCACCTTCTTTACCAAAATAACACAAGTTGTCCAATGTATGAAAATCTTGTTTTCACAAAAAAAGATATCGTACCATTTCCTCATAAATTATGTAAATGAGGCCCTCTATGCAATATTTGTGTCGAATAGTGGCCACATTTACTTAACTTCCAAATGGTGCAAAAATGAAATCCCCATCATTTACCACTATGGATTTAAAGTATTTTGTCATTAATTATGCAAATTAAGTATCAATTTGCATAATTGATATCTATCGATATTTATCTCTTTCTCAGTTACATATGTCATGTGTTTGAGAGTCCTATAATAGAATGCAGCTGATTTATTAACTGTCCTCATTAATTA
The DNA here is from genome assembly GCF_035083965.1 of Branchiostoma lanceolatum. Lineage (NCBI taxonomy): Eukaryota > Metazoa > Chordata > Leptocardii > Amphioxiformes > Branchiostomatidae > Branchiostoma > Branchiostoma lanceolatum. Next base: position 1,751,139 of record NC_089724.1, on the reverse strand, counting down.
TGCAAATCAGATATTGATTTGCATAATTGGCATATGGTTATGTAAATCATCACTTAAGCTATCTACACACCAAAAAATGTGATGATCCGTCATCCCCTTCTTGCGTTATTCTCTTTCAAAGTTTGAGTCAAAAGCAGCTCCTGCAGTTCCAAAAAAAGCCGCTAGGGGGTCCAAATCTACAGGACATATTTTCCTAACAAAGAGCTATCCACCACTTAAAAATAATGACTATAGCATGTTAAGAAGACGAGATTTGAAAAGTGAAAGTTCCCCCGTAGTACCATAGAAAGTCGCTAGGGGGCCCAAAATCCAATCATTACAAGGTCTCCCACAGACCTACCCACCTACAAAATATGAAGACAATACATCCAGGCATTCTTGACTTATCGTCCCATGGACTTTCACATTCCTGTACAATTCCTAGAATTCTTGCAATCTGCACACAATATAGTAAAAATTTGGCTCGCCCCTGAGGCGTCGCCAAAAAGCATTGCTTTTTGAGTCAGCTCACATACATGGCTCATATACATCTATGGAATAAGGCCAATCCATCTATCTATCTGTCTGTCTATCTACCTATCTATCTATACATCCATCCATCCATCCATCTATCCATCCATCCATCTATCCATCCATCCATCCATCCATCTATCCATCTATTCATCCATCCATCCATCCATCCATCCATCTATCCATCCATCCATCCATCTATCCATCCATCCATCCATCCATCCATCCATCCATCCATCCATCTATCCATCTTATAGTGTCTATCTTTGCCGTGGATTTCCTTGCAGGTTCCCGAAAACACCAGTCTCTTCTCCCGCGCGGGTAACTCCACACTGCTGGGCTGGGGTCCTCCCAGGGACATGGACTCTAAAAAAGGAAAATCCTACCAGAAACTGAAGAGATTACAAACCAGCTACCCTGACTTGGAAGCTTATATGCTGACCGAAGACCGGATGCGCCATGCCGACAGGGTGTTTGAACAGGAGACTAGACGTCCGAGGTAGGTAGATACCATCATTATCATTATCATTATTGTTATTATTATTAACATTATCATCATCATCATCATCATCATCATCATCACTATCATCATCATCGTCATTATCATTATCATTACCATTATCATTATCATCATTATTATATGATACCAGTACCATGAATAGTTGTACCGTCATCAGATGCACAGAAAAGCAATACACGAATGGAAAGACACAGAAAGGGAGTTGTGAAAGACTAATGATGACGGCTTCCCAAACATAAACGACAACACTGATAACGGGGTCGCCCCTTGCTTCGGTAGCCTGGGTGCCAGACCGTTTAGCTTTTGAGAGATCGGAGTGAAACTAAAAAGGATGACACCCAGGTTCACCCTTGGGGGCGTCTCCATGATGAACGGGTCTTGTAGCCTTTCATTTTGAAGATGTTGTGTATAGAGGAGGCTACAATTACGTTAAAAGACGCCCACCAAAAGCATTATGCCAGGTTCACCGCTAGTGTATCACAAGAAACGACCCTGGCGTACTGGCTTGCGATTCGTCCTTTCCGCTGCGCCAATCGGATACTCCCCGTCCGGCCTTAGGTTGCCAACCAATCACGTAACCGCTCATGGTCAATATGGAATGTGATTGGCTGGCAACTTCCCTCATACAACAGGGAGCGAGTGTCTGATTGGCTGATGGGTCAGCGCTTGCACTGCGAGAAGGACGTCGCTTGTTATTTTATTATTATTTAATGACAAGAGGTGGAACGGCAGATGGTGTAGCCGGATAATGTCAAGATGGGAAGGTTGCCCTGGCCCGGGTCCAAAGCTATACGCAGGAAAATGCATTGACAGAAACAGTGAGAAATTCACAAGATACGAATAAAACAAAATTACATCTTTCACGGAGATAAGAGACCATCGATGTCCTAGTCACGCATCAATTGACATGTTGCTGAGTATTTCTCTTCTCTCCCAGGGCAAAATCCGGGGCTTGGCTCAGTACCGGCTGGTTCACCATGCTGGTTGCCATGGAGATTTGTGACGTCATCAAAGTGTATGGAATGATCAACGAGGACTACTGCAGGCATGACATTACATTTATTATGACAGATTGAACAAAAACGTTTCATAGTTGTTTTAGGAAGAGATATTAGGAAATTACACTAGTTTTCCTATTTTTTTCTATTTCATCTTACAATGCCGGATATGACGTAATATGACTGGCACTTCCGGTAGGGACAAACCTGTACAAGTGATCACCTCTACATAAGAATCACCTGGCCAAAACGACCACTTTTTGTTGGTCTCATATTGACACAAGCATGAAAAATTCTGTGTATAGTGACCACCTGCCCACATAGACCAGATTTTAGCGATCTCCCGAGTGGTCTCTTTGGGCAGGTTTGACTGTAGTTCGGTATGGCTACTCTGTGGTTACGGTTGGACACGTCGATCGAAAATAAGGACCACCTTACGGCAACTGTTGATGAATATCTTTGTATTTTTGTATCGTTTTCCAATGGCAGGACCCATCCCGATGACCAGACGCTATACCACTACTTCTCCCAGCGTTGGAATGAGTGCGGGTATTACAAAGCGCAACAAGGCACCCGTAACGGCGGGCATCGCATGATAACAGAGAAGGCTATATTCGCACGCTGGGCGTCGCGGAGCAATATCACGTTTTTATACCCCTCCTGGAACCCGTAGGCAGAACTGAAAGGAGTCGCTAGGTGGCGCAGTCAGTATTGAGGAGCACAGTGTTAAATAAGAGACCTCATACCTCCATAGAATATGTAGAGACAAATATCACTGCAATCCAGAGATTCTAAAGTTATTTTGACCACAAGTATCCTGAAACATAAACACCAACACATACGCACACACACACACACACACACACACACACACACACACACACACACACACACACACACACACACACACACACACACACACACACACACACACACACACCAAAAACAATGCGTCCATTTTTCATGGGGGCAATTATACCTCTTGTCCAGCGACAGACAATCCTGACAAAGACGTTAACGACAGGGTCAATATAATGTCGTATTTGTCTTCCCGGTGCAATGAAAATACAAACGTCATTGATATGTGTTTGCTTGTTTTTATTGCTGTCTGTGTCTGTGTATGTATGTCAGAGAGAGAGAGTGTGTGTATGTGTGTGTGTGTGTGTGTGTGTGTGTGTGTGTGTGTGTGTGTGTGTGTGTGTGCACGCCTATGTGTGTGTGTGTTGGTGCGTGTGTGTGTGTGTGTGCGTGTGTGTGTGTGTGTTTGTGTGTGTGTGTGTGTTTTCCACAAGATTATAAGCAAAGAAACAAGACGTCGAGACTCCATCATACGTTTATGCGAGTTTATTCTGATGATGACGTTATTTCACTCTAAATCTTAGAATTTAAACGAATCATCTGCAAACGAGCACCCTCGCTTGACGGCGGCCTCTGTTGCGTGCGGATGCGGCCTCTGTTGCGTGTGGATGCGTTCAGATCACCACCAGCTGCTGACCCAGTCCGTGACGGAGGTCGACCAATCAGAGACCTTGGTGGAGGCGGTGTCCAGCCAACCATTGACTGTGGTGGAAGCAGACTCCCACCAACCAGGGGCTTTGGCGATGGCGTCATCGAAGGTAGCAGAGGCCCAGTCGGTGAATCTATCGAATGAATTAAATAGATACTTATTCACCCTTGTTGATATTCTAGCTTGTGTTACAAAATCTCTCACAGCCTGGGTCTCGGTCGTCGAGAGCTTATGACCATACACTAGCCTCTACCAGGCTCCACAGGTGGCTGGAAAAATAATACAAATTGGCCAAATAGACGGATAACATGCCAGAGGAGTCAGTCCCCTGAAGGAGTTACAGTTTGCGACCTACAGGCATGTTATCTGTCTATCTGGCTAATTTCTTATACTTTTCCAGCGACCTGTGGAGCCTGGTGGAGGCTAGCCATACATCTCTATCACGAGAGAACTATTCCCATTCCTAGAGTCACCAATATGAGCTTATTCATCACCATCATGGAGCTTTTTAGGAATCTTTATCCTATAGGAGCTTACTAGTAGCATTCTCTGTCACTAGAAACCAGTCATCACAGTCTGACAACTATTGGTCCATATCATATGCAATTTCAACAGGTTTAGGACACTCCTCTCCTTACTCTCCAAGCAGAGGTGTGGGTTCGGCAGGTTTTTGACGTGTTTTTAGGCGTTTTTGTCGGGCTTTCTACTTTGTCATGTTGGATAGACAAAAAAAAACACATGACAAAGTAGAAAGCCCGTCAAAAACGCCTAAAAACGCGTCAAAAAACCTGCCGGACCCACTCCTCTGCTTGGACAGTAATTTCTCCTGACTTTCCAAGGGTTACGAAATTACACGTTACAAGCCAAGTACCATATCCGCTCATATGCAGGTAGATGTAACGTACTGTCCCCTTAATGATACCCCCCCCCCCCTTGACATGAGTGAAGAATACGTACTGTCCCCAGTAGCCCTGGACCTGCTGGTAGATGCTGTAGTACACGCCGCTGGACTGTAGGGGGCGCAGAATCAAGGTTAATGACTCTCACTGATTAAAAAAAGAAATAATACAAACTTTCCCACCAGGAAGCCCCGACCAAAATGACTCGTTGATATAAAACCTCAAAAGAAAAAGAAAAACCTAAACATGCCGAATCCAAGCAATCAAACAAAGAAACAGACAAACAGAAAAGAGCATTCATTTAATCTTTCGTTATGTATTTTTATGCCTTTCTTTTCTCCTCTCAATCTTCTTTTCCTAACCTCTCATTCCTTCCCTCCCTCCTTCCTTACTTCCGTCATTGCCCCATTTTCATTTAAGTTTCAGCAACCCTTGTCCTATAGCTAGAGTGGCTTCAACCTTTGTCGTGGTGGCCTTCAGTAGAAGTAGTTAAAAAAGTCAGAAAGCGGCTAGGGGGTCCATACATTTATCACTTCCTCCTTACATCGGTAGCTGCCGCCAAAAAAAATCAAGATCAAAGCATGTCCAGAACAAAACAGAAAAAACGGAAGCTCTGCTGCAATACAAATGTCACACACCAGGGGGCCCAATATCGACCTTGACCTTCATCTTCCCAACACCTACCGAAATACTTATAATTACAGTCCATCCAAAAGTTATTCTTAACCCAAATACATGTATCTGGAAAAACAGACAGACACACAGAAATACCAAAAACAGTACCTTGATTGTTCAAGGAGGTAATAACATAGCCTCTACCAGGCCCCGCCGATGGCTGGGTAAATATGGGAAAATAGTAAAAAAATAGGCCAAATAGAGTGAATAGCACGCTAAGAGAATCGGCTATGGAGAGACACCCCAATATGCCATTCAGAGCGGCAAACTGTACCCCTATAGCAGACTCCTCTCGCATGTTTTTCTGTCTATTTGTCCAATTTCTACTCTTTCCAGTCGCCTCTGGAGCCTGGTAGAGGCTAGTGATAACAGACATTTCGGTGACGCTTACCCTGTCGTCCCTCTGACAGGTGCCTTCATAGTCGGCGCGGTGACAGCGCACGCACTGCAGGCCTTCCTCACACCTGGAACGGAACGCGGGAAAACGTTAAGAAACAGCGCACGCACTGCAGGCCTTCCTCACACCTGGAACGGAACGCGGAAAACGTAAAACAAAAACAGCGCACGCACTGCAGGCCTTCCTCACACCTGGAACGGAACGCGGAAAAACGTTACAAAAACAGCGCACGCACTGCAGGCCTTCCTCACACCTGGAACGGAACGCGGAAAAACGTTACAAAAACAGCGCACGCACTGCAGGCCCTCCTCACACCTGGAACGGAACGCGGCAAAACGTAAAACAAAAACAGCGCACGCACCGCAGGCCTTCCTCACACCTGGAACGGAACGCGGGAAAACGTTAAGAAACAGCGCACGCACTGCAGGCCTTCCTCACACCTGGAACGGAACGCGGGAAAACGTTAAGAAACAGCGCACGCACTGCAGGCCTTCCTCACACCTGGAACGGAACGCGGGAAAACGTTAAGAAACAGCGCACGCACTGCAGGCCTTCCTCACACCTGGAACGGAACGCGGGAAAACGTTAAGAAACAGCGCACGCACTGCAGGCCTTCCTCACACCTGGAACGGAACGCGGGAAAACGTTAAGAAACAGCGCACGCACTGCAGGCCTTCCTCACACCTGGAACGGAACGCGGAAAAACGTTAAGAAACAGCGCGCGCACTGCAGGCCTTCCTCACACCTGGAACGGAACGCGGAAAAACGTTACAAAAACAGCGCACGCACTGCAGGCCTTCCTCACACCTGGAACGGAACGCGGGAAAACGTTAAGAAACAGCGCACGCACTGCAGGCCTTCCTCACACCTGGAACGGAACGCGGCAAAACGTTACAAAAACAGCGCACGCACTGCAGGCCCTCCTCACACCTGGAACGGAACGCGGGAAAACGTTAAGAAACAGCGCACGCACTGCAGGCCTTCCTCACACCTGGAACGGAACGCGGGAAAACGTTAAGAAACAGCGCACGCACTGCAGGCCTTCCTCACACCTGGAACGGAAACAAGTTGGGTATTAAGGTGGTTCATATCCCTGGCTGTCTCTGGAATTCGGATCAAGTCTTTTTGATGTATGAAGAAATAAACAAAAAATATATACTAATATATGTTCAGTTCTTCTTCTTAGATGACCGAAGACTACTCTACTCTACTCTACTCTACTCTACTCTACCCTACCCTACCCTACCCTACCCTACCCTACCCTACCCTACCCTACCCTACCCTACCCTACCCTACCCTACCCTACCCTACCCTACCCTACCCTTCTCTACTCTACACTACTCTACTCTACTCTACTCTACTCTACTCTACTCTACTCTACTCTACCCTACCCTACCCTACCCTACCCTACCCTACCCTACCCTACCCTACCCTACCCTACCCTACCCTACTCTACACTACTCTACTCTACTCTACTCTACTCTACTCTACTCTACTCTACTCTACTCTACTCTACTCTACTCTACTCTACTCTACTCTACTCTACTCCACTCCACTCCACTCCACTCCACTCCACTCTACTCTACTCCACTCTACTCTGTGAATCTTCTGTGAATAATTATATCCCATTTTGTACACACAAAAAACTCCCCTGTGGTTTGGTATCATTGAGTTAATGGTTGGGACAAGTCATTGCAACAAAGTTTATTGATTTAGAATAATTAGGCTTTAAAAAAAAAGCCTCCCCCAGAAAATGTAATAGCCGTCACGGATGTTATTGTTTGCCGGGGCGGAATGATATCGACCCTCCGGTCAGACTGTTTACTCACTGATCGATCCCTCCGCAGGGGCAGACCTCGGTCTCCTGCCGAGTCCTGGAGGTTGCGTCATCCTGGGTGCCACAAACCGGGCAGCATTCGTAGGGGTTGGTGTGTCGTAAAGGCACGCAGGTCGGGTCCAGGGGCTCGCACTCCGTGTACTCACAGTACTCCTACGCCGGGGGAAAATAATTCTCATTTTCGCTTATTGTATCAATACGCCGCGCTAGGAAAACAAACGGCCTATGCCAAGGAGGCTATAGGCCGGATAACCTTATTGCCTTTACTTAAGAGTTTCAAAACAACTTTCTAAATCCCTATAATGTTATATACATTACTTTGTTTAACGCTTGGCATAAAATTTAAAAAAGAAAGGCCCTACACCTTGCGAGGAAGGAATTTACATATTTTGAAGTAACAAATGATACTCGTATGTTAACATTTCTACGGCGGAAAGAAAAGCTTATTAACCACTTACTCGCAAAGTTGCTACGTCGAGAAATTTAGTGAACTCTTTACACATACTGCGTTAGTAGCTAAGAGAAAGACATATTCTTTATGTCTACCTATTTACAAACGGGCCCGGTAAAGCGTACGCAACATTTTTAAAAAAATTATGATTGTAGAAAAACTATAGATTTAGGCCCTAGGTCTCTTACCGCACTCCGGGAGATTACTTTTACGGGAGGTATTTATTCAGTTACTATAGTCAGACAGACCTGCTGTCAGGATTGAAAAGCAATGACGAATCGGTCCTATGGTCAACAGGACTAGCCTGAAGGTAAAACACCCCTGTGCCGGTGTATACGCGTTAGAGCCCGAGGGAGTGCAGCCATGTTATACCCCCATATACGTCGTATTACAGTCCAAGGGAACATTACCAGGCTATACCATACCCTGACATATACGGCGTATCAAAGCCTGGGGAATGAATACCGGGCGATACCACCTATACCGCCCCATATACGGTGAATGAGCCCTATCCTTGGCAGCAGTATGAAGTGAATACGGCGTATTACAGGAAACATTGCCAAGCTACTCGATACCATACCCAGCCATATACGGCGTATCAGCCTACCCTGAGCAGCAGTATGCCCTATATACGGCGTATCAGACTACCCTGGGCAGAAGTATGCCCTGTGTACGGCGTATCAGCCTACCCTGGGCAGCAGTATGCTTATATATAGCGTATCAGCCTACCCTGAGCAGCAGTATGCCCTATATACGGCGTATCAGACTACCCTGGGCAGAAGTATGCCCTATATACGGCGTATCAGCCTACCCTGGGCAGCAATATGCTCTATATACGGCGTATCAGCCTACCCTGGGCAACAGTATGCCCTCCACGGTGACCACCAGCACGGCGGCGAGGATCGCCAGTAGAACCTTCATGGCTGCAGTTCTCTGAACCCACTGAAAAAGGACAAGGAACACAACCAGTCTGGGAGCTCTGCGAACGTGTCTGAGTTTTAGACGACGTCGCAGTTTGGGAGTCTGCGTAACTTTCTATCGCGATGTACTTTGGACTTTGCTCCTGTTCGCCCTGAAGTGTTTTGAACAAGTTGGCGGCAGAAAAAAACAAAACATGCTAGCACGTCCAGTCTACTCAGGCGCCCATTCCACTAGACGGCGATCGGGCTGCGACCTCGCTGCGACCGAAATTTGAATCGTGTAGCCGCGTGACTTCTAGCCTAGGAGTACCATCCTACTTAGTGACCGCTGGCTCAATGCTTTTCTCTTGCTAATAAACGGTTTACGGAGGATGTTATGTAATTGTAATGTAATGCAAAATGTGAAAATATGCCTCAAGAGTCATCAAAAGACGCAAAGCGTACAAAACTATTTTTATCTATGAAATTGATTGAACGCTCTGTCAAATCACTTCCTTGGTCGCCGTACGGTCGTAGACACGTTGCCGCCCTAGTGGAATAGGGAGTGCTAGCAGTCCATGAGCGCTCATAGCGATGATCATTGGTACTGCACATCCGAAGTAGACAGCTGGGATTCGTCAAAAACGTCTAAACCTCGTGATCAGCACCACGAGCTTCTGGTCACCCGCTGACCCGCTGGCCTGCCTAGCAGCCCATCTCCAAGCAGATACTGGATGGAAGTGTTTCTGATACCCACCGGGACCACATTGGGGGTTAGTCGGCTGTCATACTCTCCAAGCAGAGGCTGCGAAAGGTTTTTGACGTGTTTCTGGCGTTTTTGTCGTGCTTTATAGTTTGTACCATTTTCTAGAAACACGTCAAAAACCTGCCGGAGACGAACCTCTGCTTGGCGGAGAGCGGCTAGCTGTCAGAGAAGCCCGGTCGCCAGGAAACCAACGCAACATTAACATCATGTACATCTGCTTGGTTGGGGATTTCATTTCGTATCTGGAGGCTACCGAGTTCATCATGTTTGGATAGAAATACTAGTTGTCAGCATACTACCTCCCTCAATGTTATAACGGAACTTAGAATTTACATATCATTGACAATACATCGTGGTCTGTTTATCGGGTTTCATATCACTCTATTTATTTATTGTTTGTTGTTTGTTTATTTTTATTTAACCAGGGGAGTCATATCGCCATTTATTTATTCATTTGCAAATGCCACAGGGTCTCACAGCCACAGTACATTACAATGGCTCTCGAGGCAGCGCAGCTGATATAGGAGACTCAACAGATAGGGACAGACAAAAACACAGGATCACATAAGTACGTCAAGTACTGGCTATCACTGTAGATCCAGAAAAGCGCGCTGCCTTGCCAATCAAACGAATACAGAACATCAAATTTGGCTTCAGAAGACTTAGAAGAGCGCCCACAGACCCTCCTGCATAGCGGAGCAGTAACTTAAAACGTGTTTACTGGGGCCGTGCCTATTTGTGGCCAAGATGACGCATCTGGAATATGAAGGGACCGCCCGTTTCTTATTTACCGAATCGAGGTTGCTTTTCAGGATGACTCGATGGACATAAAGAAATATTAGATATTAACTTCTTTCCGATCCAGAATCGATATCGTATTAAAGCCCGGAACTTGTGTAATTTATGTGTCTTCTATGGATCAGCTTTCTTTCACACTAATATGAGATGTTTGGGTTTATCATCCAACCCCTTACGTTGAAAATAACGGATCGCCCCCGTTGTTTTGGTGGGTGAAGACTAGCAGAGCGACTGTCGGACCAAACAGTTTGACGGGGCCTCGGTTGCAGTGACAGCCAGGCTCAAGGTAAGGTTTTTATTCTGATAATGAACAACTAATCATTGCGCTCTCATGCGCCCATAGAAGTAGGTAAACTGTAGTAAACTCCTCTACTAGCTTAAGAGGTGCCTCTGAGGTGGCGTAAATTGTATAACGTTAGGGAGTGATTTTGCCACCGAGGAATTAGACATCCGTTAAGCTCTTTAGAATTCTCTTGACTAATTATTCATCAAATGTGGGCAATTTAAAAGTAGTCCCGTGAGGAATCATCGGTAGAGCCTCATTCGTACCAACAGAACAACTCTTGGACCTAAGAATAAGTTAGATAGGCGTGCGTACGTGGCTGGATATGATACAACGAGATCCCGCCATATCAGCACAAACTGTGTGCGAATCAAAATGGGCCCGAATCCCCTCCCGCTGCCTTCTTACCGAAATTCCTGTAGGGCAGCAAGTTGCTGCGCTGTTTCCGTAACATTATATTTGGGGGTGAGTGTGGGGAGGAAGGGTCAATAGCTGACTGTGCAGCGCCATGTCGGCTGTTTGATTCGGACAACAATCGTATGATGCAATACCCGAGAGACATCACTTTTAACTGCTGCGCAGAATTATTTCAGGGTTACACTGTCGCAGCAGGAATAACACGTGATCAAATCATGATCGTGTTTTGCTGTTGCTCAAATGAACTGTGTACAGTGGGGAGTATATAATATAATAACATAAACGAACCCTGTGGTTTTCTTCCGTTATTGGTAAACCATGCTTGCCAGATAGATTTATATCTTAGCTTTAACTCTCTGACTTAAAATCTCAGTTTGAGCTGCTTGGGGGATGCTGAGCTGGCTACTGACCGGACCCGAGTGGCACAGATGATAAGACAAAGGCGGAAGTTTCCTTATCAAGAATTTACGGGGTCTGCATGGGGGTTCCGAAAACGCTTTACACTTAACTGTTGCCTACGAATAACTCTAAATTGACTTTTAAGTTGTTGTCTTTTGCCATCTCGCTACGAATTGATTTGCTACAAACTAATTGCTACGAATTACTTTAGCACGAATTACACCAAATTTGATAGCTTTGTCTTCGGATCACGAGACACTTGAATGGCTTGCCTACCCTTGCATGGATACATATTTACCTGGCAACTTCCAGTTCAAGTGTCAAATCATCCAACATGCCGAACAATGCTCATGTGCTCATGTGTGCGCAAAAGCGCACCATTGACGGAATAATCCTTGTCCCCCGCCATGCGTGATGTACGTTTAACCGTCCATATTGAACCATCCAGCATGGAGGGTGATGCGTACGTCATAGTCACGTGAGTGCAAAATCACCCCATTGGTGGAATAGTCTCTGTTCCCGCCACAGTCAGCCGGGGCTGTAACGTGCATGATGTCAGTGTAAGTGTAGTTTCCAGGTTTAACCATTCGGCATGGCGGACAATGATTAAACGTCATAGTCACGTGACAGCAAAAGCACCCCATTGGCAGACCTGTTCCCCGCCCCTGGTCGACCCCGGGTTGCAGCGTTCGTACTACAGGTGTAACCAGCCATGTTTAACCGTCCAGCATGGAGGGCAATACTTACGTCATGGTCACGTGAGTGCAAACGCACGCCATTGGTGAAATAATCCCCGTTTCCCACCCCCCGGTTGACCCCGATCTGTAACGTGCCGTACGTGCAGATATGCAGATGCGGGTGTGTGCACTTCTTATCGCCTCCCAAGGCCACCTCACGAGGTCAGACCTACAGTTGTTGACAAAATGTTGACAAGCAAGTTTTTCGATGTGCCAGCCAGTGCCAGTGGCCAGATCAATAACAAGCAAGAGAAAAAAATCATGTCAGCAAGAATCAGTAGTTTCTTATGATCGATCCAGAATCGATATGTGTTAAACTCACTGTTGTCATTGGACACTGTGGATGCATTTGTGTAACTGTAAGAATTATTTGAAAAGTGATTTTTATTTTTTAACACAGTATCACATGTCATGGCGTGTGACACGTGTGTGTGAATGTATGTGTCCGTTTAGTTTGTGTGTCAGTGTTATGTGGGGTCATTGCAACGTCCTCGGTCACCTGCGGTCAGTGCCAGTGCGCATGCGCAAGAAGAGCATGGCGCCACTGTTGCGGCGAGCAAACTACAAAGATCATGCAAACATCGTTATCGAGCGAACACGCGCAGCTAGGGGGAGGTTTGCCCCAAGTAGGTCCGGGTGTCTTGGAGGGGGAGTTCAATTCAAATGAAAACTTTACAAGTCTCAACGCGTACCATTTTGTATCTGATTCTGAATCATTTCCGCTGCAAGAAAGCTGCGTTTGATATCGACCAATTGCAAGGATGTGACTCTAAGCAAACCTTTGCACTGGGTTAAATGTTACCCCTGGAGAAAAGTGGTACGTTCCTTTAAGATTAGTTGCATAATACTTAAGCACAAGCCACGTTTTAGTTCTTTAGTCTGTTCTGCGTGACCGCGGCTCGGAAACTGTCATCGATCGGTAAGTGCGGAGTTCTTTCCCAGTAAACCCGTGGTTGTTTTTCTGTTAATCTTTCAGTAGCGTGGTCGTATCGGTTTCACTACGGTTTATGTGAGGTAGATGTGCCTAATTCAAGAAAATATGACCGATGATATGTTGTATATGGTTAGTTCCCAAGCGATCCGAGAAAATATCGGATTTTTATTCCCCTGTGACTTTCTTCAGTACTACAGGGCACCTTATGAATTTGTGTTCTGGACGTCCAATGGTAATGCTTTCTGAGTTGGCAGGTAGTTTGAGGGCTTGGGTAAAAGTGCGCAGTTGGAAACTTTAAACGTGAACATGCATTTAATGACTGATGTTGACGCTAACACGCATATAATGGTATACTAGGCATGCAGAACGTTTATTGTTCCGTTGTTTTTAATGATAGGAAGTTCATTAGAGATGAATGTGGCATAAGTGGTTAAAGCCCAGATGATCATTAGTTGATATCACGAGCGATGTATCCATGATTAATGTTGTCGACACATCATGTTGAGTAAACCCTGATCTAGTACAAAAGACGTTTGTAGAAATCTGCCCTTTAACCTCCGTATCTGGAAGCCCTGGCACAAACAAAGCATGACGTCATAAACCTCTGTTGAT